>NC_133619.1:650893860-650953860 GCF_048593235.1 Sminthopsis crassicaudata
AAGAATTCTGACCAGGCTAAGCAGGACTCCGGAGGAGGCCAGGTGAAGGGCTCCACAAGCTGGTAGAGAGGTGGTGGACACCGAGTACTGAAAAGTACAGACGTTCTCGATCTGGGGGTTGGCTTTGTCCCACTTGACTTCCTTGTTACAAAGTTGTTGTTTCACAGTTTTATAAAGTTTTATAAAGAATCCTCTTCTTTGCTTCTGCCCTGAGAATACAAATGTTCATCTTTTGGTCTTTAAATTCAAAATAAAAAAATTTAAAAAAAACTGAAGGTGTTAAAAAATATATATATCCATGTGGACAGCTAGGAGATGCAGTGGGTAGAGCACCAGCCCTGGAGTCAGATCTGGCCTCAGACACTTAACACTTCCTAGCTGTGTGGCCCTGGGCAAGTCACTTAACCCCAATTGCCTCAGGAACAACAACAATCTATCTATCTATCTATATCTATATAGAGAGGGCTGGAACTCTGAAAAGGTGCACTTGAATCCAGAGCAGCAGAGCACTTAAAGCTAATTACCCACTCAGTGGGAGATCATGGTTCTATCTGATGTGGTGATGTGATGGCTCTCCTCGTGATGGCAATTGCTGAATGTGTGGTGAGGTAATTGTAGGCAAGGATTGGAGGGCAGAGGGAGAGGGTCAGAGTCTCTCTGCCACAGGGTGCTGGGCAGGGAAAACTTCAGGCTCCAGACTTCAGGTTCAACATTTGACAAGCCATGTGGCAGTTTGCTGCCTCCTTCACTTCTCCTAAAGACCAAGGACTTTGACTGATCCTGACTCTGATCCTGAGGCCCTCCAGAGAGCTAGCCCAGACATTACAGCTACATTAATATAAATATATCCATGCCTTATTATCCGAACCCTTATTGGTGACTATCCCAGCTGAATTGTGGTCCTGAAAGCAAAACTCCCTGTCATATAAATAAATATATACCAGTATCTCTAATATCTTATTCTCCTATCTCATACTAGATCTATCAGGTTGGATACCCAGAGGGAGGGACTGTTATCTCTGGTTCAGTGAATGACCCTGAGAGTAGCTATTTCCCCACCATTAACAAGTTAAATGCCCCATCAGTGTGCTTCCCCTTCATAATCAGAAAAAAAGAATTTTCTAACTTTTGGGCAGAAACATTTATTCAAATGCATATCATGATCAATCTTTTATCATCATCATCATCATCATCATTATTATTATAGCTTTTTATTGACCCAGAGGCCAGGAGGGTTTGAGAGTCAGGAGCACCCTTCCCCCAAAAGTTCCTTTCCAACCCTTCCCCCAAAGATTACAGGGGACACCATTTACATTATACATATATAATATATGCATATTAAACTTAAAAGTTTCTTTGTACTAACTATGCTAGACCTTACTCAGAACCAGAATAAAAAGTAAGTCGAGGAAGCCAGTATAATGGTACCCTCTTTAATCTTCCTTTCCTTTGATCATAGATACCCTGTGCTTGGTTTTTCTATAGAAAGTAAGAGAAATGATCATTAATAACCAAATATTCAGATCAGGGAAATCTAGGGATTTCCACCCCCCTCTATTTCCTGATTTAAAGCACAGACCTTATGAAGAACAAAGCTGAGAAAGTCTCACTCTTAGGTTAGCCCTCACCCAATTGGGAGAGCTTATTTCTCAAAGGGTAAAGAGAGTTAATCTAGGTGAACTCTGGGTAATTGCCTCCTGCCCTTATGTCAATGGTTTATTTTGAAGATACAGTGAGATAATATTTGTAAAAGGCACTTAGCACCTTGTCCCACACAAAGGAGGCACTATTTAAATGCTGATTTCTCCTCCCTCTCTGTCTGTATAAGTTTATATATAAATTTATCTATGAAATTTATTCTTTGAAGGTGATAAAGTCTAGTCTGAATTTCATTTTCAATTTCTCCCAGTATGTTGCAGCAAAAGTTTGTTGTTGATCACAATTTATAGTGTGGAGTATATTATTTTCTTAAACTATATAATGTATTGTTGGGGCCCTGGACTTCTGAGAATCAGCCAGAGTCAGGATAATTATAAGTCTTTATTCTTGGTCTTTTGTGGTTGAGGTCAGGGGACTAGATCTAGCAATCTCCACACCTCTTCACCACCTGGAGAATGAATCAATTTCCTCCTCCTACTCCACCCACTCATGTCACTTCCCCTTCTTTGTCCACACCCACCCATCCTGCCAGTAGAGAAGAGTTAGGGAGGGTCATCCTCCAAACATGTTAATAGAGAATTGTCCAATTGGTAATTAGTCTCACATGCTCCATTATCCAAGTGCATTTGCTCAGTTCTAGCCCTTTAAAATGTATTCTTTTGATCTGACAATCAATCAATGAATGAACACTTATTAAGTGCCTACTTCGGACCAGACATTGCATTGAACACTGACATGGATTCTCATTTCTGTTTCTATATCTCTGCCTTCTGTCTCTTCTATCAGCTTTGCTGAGATCCAAATAGATAACCCCTTATATACAAAGTGTACGGAAAAGAAATCCAGATTTCTTTCATGAGGAGATATTAGCAACTGGTAGATCAGGAAATAGCATTCATGAGGAATAATGTCTGTGATAAGCTTTGATGGAAATTAGTAATCCCAGGGGGTAGGGGAGGAGTGGAGGAAGAAGGTGAGGAACAGAGTAAGGAAATTAAAATTATTCACTATTATTTATTTATTTGTTTGTTTGTTTGTTTGTTTGTTTGTTTGTTTGTTTTAGGATATTTTGATTTTTATTCTATCTTCATAGTTCTTTCACTGGATGTGGAATCCCATCTACTTGAATTGTCTTGGATCACTGTATTGTTTTTGTTTATGTTTTTTTTATATTATATTTTTTAATTAATTTTTATAATTATAACATTTTTTTGATAGTACATATGCATAGGTAATTTTTTTTTACAACATTATCCCTTGTACTCCCCTCTGTTCTGAGTTTTTCCCCTCCTTCCCTCCACCCCCTCCCCTAGATGTCAGGCATTCCCATAAATATTAAATATCTTATAGTATATCCTAGGTACAATATATGTGCAGAACTGAATTTTGTTGTTGTTGTTGTTGCAAAGGAAGAATTGTATTCAATATTATTTAAAAATAAATAAATAAATAAATTTAATAATTCTATTCTGAAATTAACATTCTGCATTACTGTCCCAATTGTTCCAGCCACATTTTTCTGGTCTTTTAGTTATGTTCAAGAATATTAATACCCACTTTCCCCCAGTTATTTTTTTTTAAGTTTATCATCTATACCATTAGCCCCTGGGCCATCTGAATGTTATCTGTAAGCCCAAGCACCTTGACCTGGCACAGTCCCCAAAAGACAAGTCACCTATCCTTACCTGTCCTTGTGCAACTGGTCGAGATTTCATCCCTTCCTTCCATAGGGATAGGGAGTCTGATAGTTATGTCCTCTTAGCAAAGATCACAAGTGACAAACATGTCTCATATTCACTAAGTGTCAGAAAGAAGCATGATTAGCCACATATGAATCCCAACTCATTTTTCTTAGTACAGCCAATTTTTATATTCCACCAGACACACTTCTTGCCTGTATTTCAATATAGTTCTGGCTTCTCACTGAGGTTCCTGAGCAATATGACCAGCTTTATTAAAAGTTATGTGGGAGGCAACCAGGTAGTACATTGGAGAGAGCAGACAGAAGAGACAGAGGATGAAGAAAGCTAGGAGAAACCCAGAAATTTGCATCAAACCCCAAGATCCAAACACAATTCCAAATGACTCATGAGGAATTAAGCTATCCCTTTCCAGAGAGAGTGAGTAGACTCAGAAAATAGGTCAAAAGAGATTTTCTTTTGAACTGGCCAAATGGGGGATTTATTTTACATGATTACACATATTATAATGAGTTTTGTTTTTCCTGCTTTCTCACTGGGTAGTGGATGGAGAGGAGGGAGGGAAAAATTTGAAGCTGGAAACAAAATAAAATTGAATTTGAAAATAATATTCTAAACCTGGCGGGGGGGGTTGACATGAAGAATGCCTGGGCTAAAGGAATGCCATTTTAAACACTGTGTAGAGTGGTTTGGAGAGAGGATAATGTACCTGTGGCAGGGAGGCCACTTAGGAGTCTCCTGCAGTTATCCAGGGAGAGATGATTAGGAAATGAACTAACTATGAATTGGAATTGGGTGAATGATAGGATGGGGATGGATGAGAGAGATGTAATGGGATGAGAACTGAACAAAATAGGTAACTGACTGACATAAGGGATCATGTGGAGAAAGACCCTGAGATGCTGAATCTAGGTGCCTTGGGTGCCTTCCAAAGAAATAATAATAAGACACATTATTGTGACATGAGACAATAAGTCTATTTTGTCTAACATGACTCGGAGATGGCCACAAACATGCAAATAGAACTGTCAAACTAATGGTTAGTGGTGGGGCTCTAGGGCTCAGCAAAGAGATTGAAGTTGGTTACATAGACTTGGGAATCATGTGCATGGAGAGGCAAAATGAACACTTAATGAGATCACTAAGAGTTTAAAAAGAGAAAAGAAGGCACCACAGAGAGTCTTAGGCAGCAAACAGGTCAAGAATGTGATATGGATGACTATCCTGCAAAAATGACTTAGGAGGTGGCTGGGAGGAGGGCCAAGAGGC
Source organism: Sminthopsis crassicaudata (assembly GCF_048593235.1). Lineage (NCBI taxonomy): Eukaryota > Metazoa > Chordata > Mammalia > Dasyuromorphia > Dasyuridae > Sminthopsis > Sminthopsis crassicaudata. The sequence continues at coordinate 650,898,489 of NC_133619.1, forward strand.
AACACAATCACAGAAACCCAGAGAAGAGAGACCAACTGGGAGGAGGGATTGGTCAATAGCATTCAGGGCAGGAGAAAGAACTCAAAAAGGATGAAGATCAAAAAAAGAGATTTCACTGAGAAGAAAAGAGATAACTGACAATTTTGGAGAAAACAGTTTCAATGGAGTGAGGATGTCAGGAGCCAGAGAGAAAGGAAAGGGGAAATGAGTGAGAAGTAGAGAAAGTCATAAACACAAATGGTCTTGTCCAGGAGATTGCCTATAAACAGAGGACAGCTGAAGGGAAGAGTAGGGTCAGGGCCAATTTAGATTTGTTTTTCAGAACTGAATGTGGAGGGTATGTTTGTAGGCAGCTAGGAAGCAACCAGGAGATATAGAGGAATTAATTTCTGGAGGGAATGACTAGGGAGAAATTGCCCAGAGAAGATGGAAGGGGGTGAGATCTAAGACACATGCAGGGCATTGGCCTTGACAAGAGAAAAGTCCATTCTTTCATGGGACACCTTAGTAAAGAAAATGAGCAATCCTTTATTGGTTTCTAGTGAGGAGACTGTTGGAGGCTGTTGTCAAGAGGGAACTCAGGAACCAGCTTTTGTGACCCATGTACAAGAGAAGAAGAGCCTAATCTCAGCCCTCTGAGCATCCCTTCTCTGTTCAGAAGACAAAGCAGAGGAGACTCCTTTTGGTTTAGGGAACAAGGGAGAAAATGGAAGCCTTTACCTGTGGGCCATCTTGTTCTCTCAGGAGCTGTCCATGGTTGCCTTGGGGGAAGCCTGTACCTGTCGACCATCTCCTTTTCTCCGGAGCTCTCCATGGTTGCCTTGAAGGAAGCCTTTCCTGTGGGCCATCTCCTTCTCTTGGGAGCTGTCCATGGTTGCCTTGGGGAAGTAAGTCTCTTCCTGTGAGCCATTTCTTCCTCACAGAAACCGTTCAGGGTTGCTTAAAGTGGGAACGTGTTCCTGAGAGTGGAATGTCCTTGCCTGTATTTTTCTGAACCCAAATAGGACTTAGTAGATCCTACTCCATCACCCTAAGAAATACTCTTTTCAAAAAGTTACTAAAATAAAACTAGTTGCTTAATGGATTCTACAGACCTTAAGTTACATTTCTAACCTAAATCTTCCCATGTTTGTTCTCTAGCAGAATGTGGCTTCATCCTAGAGCAAAGTTGTAAACGTGGACCTCTGGATACACTGCAATGTTATATCCTAGCCTGTGGAGTGGAGAAGCACCAATAGTCAGGACATCAAGAAGCAGTTATTAAGTACCTACTGTATGCCCAACACTGTGTTAATTGTTTGGGATGCAAAGAAAAGCAACAAACTGGTATCTCCTCCCCAGGAAGGTGATAGTCTAATGGGGAAGACAACATGCAAATGGTTACATACATACTGGATATAGACAGGATTAATTTGGAGCAATCTTCAGGGAAGGTATTAAAGAAGGTTGAGAAAGGTTTCCTGCAGAAGGTGGGGTTTCAGCTTGGACTTGAATGTAGCAGGAAAGGCCTTTTGTTATTTAAAAATCCTTTTCTTCCTAGTTAATTCCAAGAATATGTCCCTCTGTTCTTGACTGAAACCTCTAGGAAACATTTTGCATTTAGACCCTAATTCCAGAAATCCCTTATGTAATTAAGATCATCGTTGATCATTAATCAAGAATTGAGAATTCAGCTAAGTGGTGCAGTGGATAGAGCACCAGCCCTGAAGTCAGGAGGACCTGAGTTCAAATCAGACCTCCGACACTTAACACCTCCTGGCTGTGTGACCCTGAGCAAGTCACTTACCCCCAATTGCCTCAGCAAAAAAAAAAAAAAAAGGCAAAAGAAATTATCATTGACTTGCATTCAGTTAATTCATAGAAAATAGACAAGTTTTTATTTTTACTTTCATACATTTCACATTTCCCTGTATTTTCATGCAAAATAAGCATGATTAGCATCATTTTTGTCTTTAAGTGATCAGTTTCATAAGACCTGATTTGTTTTTGCACGTGGATTGGCTTTTGCATGCATCTTTTCTCTTTTATAAATCCATGTCCGGCTATGGACTGCAAGGTTCATTTTCTATAAGTTTTAATTATTCTGTAAGAATTGCTCCTGTGGTTAGTTTTGTGTGGTTGAAATGAACAGTTTAATGGCATGCTTGATTAGAATTGTGAAATGTTTGCTCTTGTAATCTAAGTGAATTGCTAGCTCAGTGTGGGTTATTTGTATTTGTGTTTTTATATTGTCTTATTCCTTTAAGCTGTTCTTGTGTTTGTGTACAATGTTGACTTGTTAATTAAGTGGTATTATTTTCTTTGAGTGTTCACATTTAAAATGGGACAGATGTGTGGTAAAGACAAAAGGGAAGTTTGGGGCACTTCTCAGAACAAACGTGTGCCTTTCAAATGTATAAGAAATACCCTTCTGACTGTCCCTTCTGCTGCTAACATTGGGTTAATTTGACTAGAGATGACTCTAAACTTTGATGACCTTGTTGGAACAGTTTTAATCAAGTCAAATTAGAGTATTTAAGGCAGAAGGTAGGGAATAAGAAACTCACCCAATTAATCAGTGATGAACAGAACCAGCTACACACATTGAAAAAACTCTGGGAAATGAGTGTGGAGCACAACATAGCATTTCCACTCTTTCTGTTATTATTTGCTTGCATTTTTGTTTTCCTTCCTAGGTTATTTTTACCTTCTTTCTAAATCCAATATTTCTTGTGCAACAAGAGAACTGTATAAATATGTACACATACATTATATTTAAGGCATGTTTTTTAACATGTTTAACATGTATGGGACTGTCTGCTATCTAGGGGATGGGGTGGAGGGAAGGAAGGGGCAAGCTGAATCAGAATTGTGTGCAAGGGTCAGTGTTGAAAAATTACCCATGCATATGTTCTGTCAATAAAAAGGTATAATAATTAAAAAAAGAATAAGGAATTCAATCTCTTGAATGGGACAGCTATAATAAATAGCAGTCAGAGGCAAAGGAAAGGCCCATATTAAAGTCATGAAAGAGCAGTTAATGCTATTGCAATATGCAGAGTACCTGCAGCCCCCAACCCTCATTCTCTGCTTAAACTTGTACCACCCTGAGCCACTCATTTCATGGTGGCTGACCTCTGACCTTGTTCTCATTCCCATTGCCCCTGAAAGCCTAATCATATTTGCTTTTATCTGGAAAGATAAAATCATATTTACTTTTACCTGGACTGTCCTGACACAGGAGTTCACTGAGTCACTGACTTATTTCTCACAGATATTAAAACAAGACTTGTCCCCATGAGATTTTAAGGACTCTGCTCTCCTCCAGTTTTTTGATGATCTCCTCCTTTGTTCCCCACCCCTAGCCATTTCTGTTCCATATGTCTCCTTAGTCGTTAGCAGCAAGAAGTTATGTTCTCCCCTCTGTAAAGATCCCAGTGATGAGAGTCAGGAAAGGGGTAACCCCTTTTGGGTCGGCGCAAGGATAGTGCCCTGACGGTGCAGAGTCCCCTGTAAAGGAATTTACAGGCCTGAAAACCTAGAGTGATAAAAAGGTTTATTGTAGGGATTTGGAAGTAGAGTTTAGTTAGTAGAGTTGAGGGTAACGATAAAAGGAATAGGTCTGGTGGGCAGAAACCCTTGACATAACTGACATGAGGATGCCATGCTCAGGACTTCTGCAAAACGTGGACTCCAAGTCCATGGGGGCTCTTGGTGATCTTGAAGGTGGGTTTTTAGCCAAGGTCAGCATTGAATAGAATTCAATGGGTTTAAACTGTGGGGGTTGGGAAAATCCAAGTTACCTCAGATCCGGTGGGGGCTGGGGAAAGCCTGGATATCATTGGAATTCAAAGGGATGCTCTTTGACCAGGATTTGTGAATCAAAACATCCTAGCCTCTTTGGCCAAGGTGGGGGGTTGGAAATCAGAAAGGAATCTTAAAGGGACCTTAACCCCCATCACCTCTCTGCCTCCAGCCTTTGCTTAGACTCATTCCATCTTAAAGCTATCCCTCAATTTCTGTACCCCACACCTATTGTCAGCTCTGTCTGGAGGGCTCTTGTCCTCCCTGGATCCCTGACTTTTCAGCTATTGCCCTCCCCTTTTAAGGACTTCTAAAAGATTCTGTATCTGAGCCCCTGGCTCTTTCCCCAGAAGCTCAAAATTCCTTTGACTCTTTGAAGTCTGCCCTCCAACACCCTCAACTTTAGACCTCCCCGACTATTTTCTCCCATTTGATTTATGTGTCTCTGAAAAAGGAGGGGCTGCGGTTGGGGTACTAATACAGAAACATGATGAAAACTTTTGTCCAGTGGGATACTATGGTAAAACTTCCAAAAGTTGTTAAAGGCCTCTCTTAAGGCACTAATGGTCACAGCAGTCTTTCTCTCTGCTACTGAGGACATTTCTTGATTCTCCCTTAATGGTACTCTGGAGTAAGCAAAAATCCTCTTAGGAAAAAAATCATCCCAATATAAGGAGTTTCTAAAGAAATACATAGGTTGGCTTACAAACTATGGGAGACTTACCAACTTGTCTCACAGTTCCATTCTTTAGGGGAGTGGTCTCCTGAAATGTCATCTCTGAAAGCCCTCTTTGGAAAGGTGTTTTTGAAATCCTCCCCATCATTCCCACTGCAGCCAAACTCTGGTTATTGGGGTTGGAACGTTATGCCACATTCTCCTTGAGCTGTTCTACCTCAGTTTCCCTGCACTAGTTTCCCTCACTGTCCTGACTGTGTTTCCATGAATTGTTCTATCTCAGTTTCCTTAACTGTTCTGCCTCAGTCCCCTAAGTCATAAAACCCCCCTGGCTCATTAAGACTGAGGACCATTTGCTCTAAGATTATAAATTGTCAATGGGAGATGAGGAGCAGATCAGACTTCCTGACTCCTAGCTCCTCCTGCCCCCACGAATTTATGACACTGCCCCTCTAAAATATTCCAAAAGATAAGACTATCTCAGATACTTCACTGACATCTTTATTTCTGTTATTCAAACATCCTGACTCTGGCTTTTAGTAAAAATGTATAACTTTCCCCCATCCTGATTTTCCCGCTCTTCTTCCTTTCCTTTGTCTGAAGAGCTATAAAAGTGTTCATTGTTCCCCCATTCATTACTGGATACTTTGAGACAAGAGTCCTGTCCAGTCAATTAAACTCTCCAATTAATAAAATATTAAAAAAAACTCTCTAATCTCTATCTTGCCTCAGTTTCTCTGGCATTACATTTTGGAGGTCCCACCGAGATAATAGAGACTGGGACGGGATTAGAGATTAGAGATTTCAGACCTTTTGGTCATCAAGGCCTGGGGCAGCTCAGGATCTGAGTCTATTTCTAGAAAAATCAGCCCTCTGGATTTCTCCAGAGTCTCCAGGAAAAGAAGCAGCTCTTCAGCCGTGGACACGCCTTCAGATCCATTGATTGATTTGGCTCCTGGGAGAGTAAGTTTTTGTGTCGTTTTAGACACCTGGTCTGGTCTGGTCTGGTTCTGTCTGGTTATGCTATAGCATCTGGAAGCTCAGAATAATAATATGCCGACGGGCATCGAAATTCTGAGTAGGGTATCATTCTGGGACGCTGGAAGATATCCTCTGGCTTGTTTTCTGTCTTCTATGTTGTTACTGTTGTGAGTGCAGTCTGTGTGAGTTTTGTTCTGTGTTCCGTGTGATGTTTGTTCTATGTTCTATGTGATTTGTCTGTTTTATTCATGTAAGAGCTCTTTTATGTTTTGGGAACTGTTGATCTTTTAAGAACTGTGATTGAGAAATTTGGTAATTGGATATAAGGGCAGAAAGGTTAGTTCTGTCAGAAACAGCAGTGTTTAAAGATAGTAGCAGTTTTTCCTCTGGTGGTATAGCCTTATATCTGTTAACTCAGCCACCTTATCATGGGAAACTCTGCTTCAAAAACAATAACTCCACTTGAATGTCTTCTTAGTCATTTTTCTGAGACATTTAAACATCATGATTGTGGAATATCGTGGAAAAAGGCTAAACTGAAACTGTTTTGCCAGAAGGAGTGGCCTTCTTTTGGGGTAGGATGGCCCCCTGAAGGCTCCTTTGATAGGGAAATAGCTTGGGCGGTGCACAGGGTAGTTACAAGCGAACCTGGCTATCCGGTTCAGTAGCCCTATATTGATGTTTGGCTGCAAGTTGTCTCTTACCCTCCTTCCTGGCTAAGGGCTGTGGCCATGACAAATGGCATTCGAGTTTTGGTCACACAGTCCCTGAGGCCAGACAAGGAAAGTTGCAAATTGCCAGCAGCTCAAACAAAAATGGAGAAAAAAGTTCTACAAGATTCTCTGGAAAACCCCTTAGATAATCTCGTTCCCCCACCTTATTTGAGTTCAGGTCTGTATCCCCCTTTGCCTGGAAATCCTGAACCCGGCATTTCACCACCTGGGCCTTTATCCCCTTCTCTTTCTCTGGCACCGTCTTCCCCTGCCTCCGTTTCTTCCCCTGCCTCCGTTTCTTCCCCTACCTCTGTTTCTTCTCCTGCCGGCACACAGGGGCTTTCTATGGCCAATACAGAAGTGCTGATTCCTGCCCCTTTGCCAACTCCCTCCCCCATTTCTCTGCTCTCTGCAGCCTCTGTCTCTCTCCCCTTCCTGTACTAGAGGTGGAGTTGAATACAATGCTTCGGGATCTGTCCAGTCAGCCTCGGTTCTCCCCAAACCTGTTCTGCCTTTAAGGGAGATGAGGGGGGCGGAAGGCGTTCCGTTCTTAGTCTGTGTCCCGTTTTCTACAAATGATATTTATAATTGGAAAGCTCAAAATCCGCCTTTCTCTGAGAAACCTCAACCCTTGATTAATCTCCTTGAGTCTGTATTTCATACCCACCAGCCCACATGGGATGATTGTCAACAGCTCCTTACCACCCTCTTTACTACAGAGGAAAGGGACAAAATTAAAAGGGAGGCCAGGAAAGCTGTATTGGGACCAGGAGGAGGATCTGTAGAAGAGCATCGTGCTCAGATTGAAGCCAGTTTTCCCTCTGAAAGACCTTCCTGGGACCCCAACTCCCAGCAGGGTCGTACTGGGCTCTCTGCTTATCACAGATACCTTCTCCAGGGTCTTAAAGCTGCAGCCAGAAAGCCTATTAACATGACCAAGATTTCTGAAGTTACTCAGGGTGCTGAAGAATCCCCGGGAGCATTTTTAGAAAGGTTGTATGAAGCTTACCGAACTTATAGCACAATTGACCCAGAAGCTCCCGAGAACTATAGATCTGTGAATATTGCATTTGTTAGTCAATCTGCTCCAGACATACGCAGAAAATGACAGAAGCAGGAAGGATTTGAGGGCATGAACATATCTCGACTAGAGAATGAATAAAACACTAAAGGAGTACCTTACAAAGCTCGTCTTAGAGACTCAGAGCTCTTGGGTCCCGCTCCTGCCATTTGCACTACTGAGGAGTAGATGCACTCCCAACAGACTGGGTTTAACTCCATTTGAAATTCTGTTTGGGAGGCCACCTCCAATTTTACCCGTGGTCAGGGAACATATAATAGCTGAAATTTCTAACTCCTCCCTTATCAAGTTTCTACAGGCCCTGCAGAAAACCCAGAAGGACATCTCACACCTCGTCCGAGGAGCCCTTCCAGTTCCCCTCTCTGAGCCAGCGCATCCATTCCAGCCCGGTGATGCAGTCCTGATAAAGACATTTTCTACCTCTGGCCTAGAACCCAAGTGGAAAGGACCTTATCCTGTGATTCTCACCACGCCCACAGCTCTTAAAGTTGAATCAATCCCCGCCTGGATTCACTACACCCCAGTGAAGCGGGCGGTCACCACAGAGTGGAAAACAGAGATTGGTGACGACCCCCTGAAACTGAGACTGATCCGTTCCTCCGGTCCTTGATTTCCCCCAAAGACTCTGGGTGGGAAACCCTGGGAAGATTAATTCTTGTAGTTACTCTGTTATTTTGTAAGTGCCCTAAATTGTCTGTATATCCCCCCCCCCCCCTAAGGGCTCCTTTCCCCTTTCGCCGTTTCTACAGTCTGGAAGTGCTATTATGGGTTTTTTCTTAATTCTCTTCCTCCTTCCTTTGTTTTCCAAAGCTCTGGGAAACCCACACGCCCCAAAGCCCGTATGGACATTGACCGTTAGAGACCTTGCAGGAGGTCCCTCCTTTTCTGCCACCTACTACTCAGGCTTAGAACCTTCGATGACAGTAGATCCCTCCCTGGCTCCCTGCTTCTACTTCAGGGCTCCTATAGATCCCCCATTCTGACTTTGCCCTGGTGTTGGATGGTGCTCACTCCCTGGAGATAACTCCTTTAGGATGACCATCCAAACCTTTGACCAGCAGACTCAGACCACACTGGAACCTCCCCCCCCACCCCCCCGCATTATCCTAATGATCCAGCAACCGTCCCACCAGAAGTGGGAACAGTCCCGAACTCTTACCCTTTGTTCCCGAGCAGGTAGCACGTTCGAATTCAGCCACTACCTCCTAGTTGAGTGTAAAGATCCGCCCCCATCTAAGCCCGTGGGACCTCTGACTGCTTTACTAGTCCCACCTAGGACACCAGTCCTGGCTGATCCTGTTCTGAAACCACCATCCCTAGGGCTCTGTGGAGACCCCTACTCTGACCCAAAGTTCTCCTATTATTTCTAACCCCTTAGTTCCAGTTGACAGTCCCCCTGAATCCTTTGGTTCTCACTCTATGCTTGATTTGTTGCCCATAGTGCACCTATTGAACTCCACAAATCCCCAGCTGGGCCATGATTGCTGGCTCCCCTTATTTTGTTGGGATTGCCCTGACAGACTCAGTCCCTGGAACCACTTCTCAGTCTAATCCTGGGAGCAGCCTAAAATCACCCTTGGGAGTCTCCAAGGTATAGGAACCTGCCTGGTGACTGCTTCCACGAGTCTTTCGGACCCTCTCCTCCAGTTCTGTAACCCCAGTGCCTTGATTAATATTTCAGCTTCCTCATCAGATGGTGCAGTTTGGTATCAAGCCCCTGAAGGTTCATGGTTTGCCTGCAGGGATGGCCTGACCAGGTGTGCTTATTCTGCCCCTCTCCTCACAAGGCCAGACTCGTTCTGTGTCCTGATAGCGGTATTGCCCAGCCTGTCTGTCCTTCCAGGAGGGGACGCATGGAGCCACTTCCGGTCTGACTCAGACCTGACTCAGATCGAGTCATCCATCTCCACACTGGAAAGCCAAGTTGACTCCCTGGCTGAGATGGTACTCCAGAACCGCAGGGGACTTGACCTACTATTTCTGCAACAGGGAGGCCTGTGTGCCGCCCTAAACGAGGAATGCTGTTTTTATGCTCATAACTCTGGGGTGATCAGAGAAAGTCTAGCCCTGGTTTGTAAAAATCTTGAGACTAGACGACTGGAGCAGGGACAGGGAAAGAACTGGTCCCAGTCACTGTTTAATTCTTCCCCCTGGCTAACAACACTTGTTACATCTATTGCAGGACCTTTGATTCTCCTTCTTGCCCTTGCCATAGGTCCTTGCATCTTTTCTACTCTGGTCTGCCTCATCCGCTCCCAAGTAGAGTCGGTCAAAATTATGGTGCTAAGACCTCCTGGGGATCAAGAGGAAGGTGTTCAAAGATTTGAACATTTAGGAGAGAGAGTGCGGAATGTTGTGCCACAATCTCCTTGAGCCGTTCTACCTCAGTTTCCCTGCACTAGTTTCCCTCATTGTCCTGACTGAGTTTCCATGAATTATTCTATCTCAGTTTCCTTAACTGTCCTGCCTCAGTCTCCTAAGTCATAACCACCCCCCCCCCTGGTTCATTAAGACTGAGGACCATTTGCTCTAAGGTTATAAATTGTCAATGAGAGATGACGAGCTGATCAGACTTCCTGACTCCTAGCTCCTCCTGCCCCCAAGATTTTATGATACTGCCCCTCTAAGATATTCCAAAAGATAAGACTATCTCGGACACTTCACTGACATCTTTATTTCTGTTATTCAAACATCCTGACTCTGGCTTTATTCAAAATTTATAACTTCCCCCCATCCTGATTTTCCCGCTCTTTTTCCTTTCCTTTGTCTGAAGAGCTATAAAAGTGTTTATCGTTCCCCCATTCATGACTGGATACTTTGAGACAAGAGTCCTGTCCAGTCAATTAAACCCTCCAATTAATAAAGTATTTAAAAAACTCTCTAATCTCTATCTTGCCTCAGTTTCTCTGGCATTACAGGAAGGGACCCCAAAAAGTCACCAGGTGTCTCAAAAGAATTTGCAGACTTGAACCCATATCCAAGTCAAAGGCAAAGTTTATTGTAATTGTAACACCAATTGAAGTAGACCAAGTTCAGAACATTTAGCCAAGAAACACATTTATCCAGTTGTTCATGACATTAATGATGAGATTTGGAGAGGAGATAGCTTAAGATCAAAAATACCAACAGGAAATTCCTTTTTTGGGAGAGACTGAAGGAGATAATAGAGAATTTTTGTCTTATTTTCAACAACAGAGAATTCTTGTATTATTGACAAATTTCTCCGGAACCTCTTGATAACATCTCTGTGCAAACATTGTTTTTTGTTTTTTGTTTTTTTAATTTTTATTTTATTTTATAATTATAACATTTTTTTTTGACAGTACATATGCATGGGTAATTTTTTACAACATTATCCCTTGCACTTACTTCTATTCAGATTTTTTCCCTTCCTCCCCCAACCCCCTCCCCCAGATGGCAAGCAGTCTTATATATGTTAAATATATTACAGTATATTCTAGATACAATATATGTGTGTAGAACCGAATTTTTTTGTTGCACAGGAAGAATTGGATTCAGAAGGTACAAATAACAGTTTACATTCATTTCCCAGTGTTCCTTTTCTGGATGTAGCTGTTTCTGCCCATCATTAATCAATTGGAATTGGATCAGCTCTTCTCTATGTTGAAGAAATCCACTTCCATCAGCATACATCCTCGTACAGTATCATTGTTGAAGTGTATAATGATCTTCTGGTTCTGCTCGTTTCACTCAGCATCAGTTGATGTAAGTCTCTCCAAGCCTCTCTGTATTTCTCCTGTTGGTCATTTCTTATAGAACAATAATATTCCATAACATTCATATACCATAGTTTACCCAACCATTCTCCAATTGATGGACATCCATTCATCTTCCAGCTTCTAGCCACTATGAAAAGGGCTGCCACAAACATTTTGGCACATACAGGACCCTTTCCCTTCTTTAGTAGTTCCTTGGGGTATAAGCCCAGTAGTAGTATGGCTGGGTCAAAGGGTATGCACATTTTGATAACTTTTTGGGCATAATGCCAGATTGCTCTCCAGAATGGTTGGATTCTTTCACAACTCCACCAACAATGCATCAGTGTCCCAGTTTTCCCACAGCCCCTCCAACATTCATCGTTATTTGTTCCTGTCATCTTAGCCAATCTGACAGGTGTGTAATGATACCTCAGAGTTGTCTTAATTTGCATTTCTCTGATCAATAGTGATTTGGAACACTCTTTCATATGAGTGGAAATAGTTTTAATTTCATCATCTGAAAATTGTCTGTTCATATCCTTTGACCATTTATCAATTGGAGAATGGCTTGATTTCTTATAAATTAGAGTCAATTCTCTGTATATTTTGGAGATGAGGCCTTTATCAGAACTTTTAACTGTAAAAATTTTTTCCCAATTTGTTACTTCCCTTCTAATCTTGTTTGCATTAGTTTTGTTTGTGCAGAAACTTTTTTAATTTGGTGTAATCAAAATGTTCTATTTTGTGATCAATAATGGTCTCTAGTTCTCCCTTGGACACAAACTCCTTCCTCCTCCACAAGTCTGAGAGGTAAACCATCCCATGTACCTCCAATTTATTTATGATTTCGTTCTTTATGCCTAAATCTTGGACCCATTTTGATCTAATCTTAGTATGTGGTGTTAAATGTGGGTCCATGCCTAGTTTCTGCCATACTAATTTCCAGTTTTCCCAGCAGTTTTTGTCAAATAATGGATTCTTATCCCAAAATTTGGGATCTTTGGGTTTGTCAAAGATTAGATTGCTATTTTTATTCACTATCTTGCCCTGTGAACCTAACCTATGCCACTGATCAACTAGTCTATTTCTTAGCCAATACCAAATGGTTTTGGTGACTGTTGCTTTATAATATAGCTTTAAATCAGGTACACTTAGACCACCTTCCTCTGACTTTTTTTTCATTAGTTCCCTTGCAATTCTCGACCTTTTATTCTTCCATATGAATTTTGTTGTTATTTTTTCTAGGTCATTAAAATAGTTTCTTGGGAGTCTGATTGGTATAGCACTAAATAAATAGATTAGTTTGGGTAGTATTGTCATCTTTATTATATTCGCTCGGCCTATCCAAGAACACTGAATGTCTTTCCAATTATTTAAATCTGACTTTATTTTTGTGGCAAGTGTTTTGTAATTTTGCTCATATAATTCCTGACTCTCCTTTGGTAGATATATTCCCAAATATTTGATACTATCGACTGTTATTTTGAATGGAATTTCTCTTTGTATCTCTTGCTGTTGGATTGTGTTGGTAATGTATAAAAATTCTGAGGATTTATGCGGATTTATTTTGTATCCTGCGACTTTGCTAAAATTCTGAATTATTTCTAATAGCTTTTTAGCAGAGTCTTTGGGGTTCTCTAAGTATACCATCATGTCATCTGCAAAAAGTGACAATTTGATTTCTTCATTTCCTACTCTAATTCTTTGGATCTTTTTCTCGGCTCTTATTGCCAAGGCTAGAGTTTCTAGTACTATATTGAATAGTAATGGTGATAGTGGGCAACCTTGTTTCACTCCTGATCTTACAGGGAAAGGTTCTAGTTTATCACCATTACATATGATGTTTACTGAAGGTTTTAAATATATGCTCCTTATTATTTTAAGGAATAGTCCATTTATTCCTATACTCTCAAGCGTTTTTAGTAGGAATGGATGTTGGATTTTATCAAATGCCTTTTCTGCATCTATTGAGATGATCATATGGTTTTTATTAATTTGATTATTAATATGGTCAATTATACTAATAGTTTTCCTAATATTAAACCAGCCCTGCATTCCTGGTATAAATCCCACTTGGTCATAGTGTATTATCCTGGGGATGATTTTCTGAAGTCTATTTGCTAATATCTTATTTAAGATTTTAGCATCAATATTCATTAAGGAAATTGGTCTATAGTTTTCGATCTACCTGGTTTAGGTATCAGTACCATGTCTGTGTCATAGAAGGAATTTGGTAGGACTCCTTCAATCCCTATTTTTTCAAATAGTTTACATAGCATTGGAGTTAGTTGTTCCTTAAATGTTTGGTAGAATTCACCTGTAAATCCATCTGGTTCTGGGGACTTTTTCTTAGGAAGTTGGTTAATAGCTTGGTCTATTTCTTTTTCTGAGATGGGACTATTTAGACTAGTTACTTCTTCCTCTGTTAATCTGGGCAAGCTATATTTTTGAAGGTATTCTTCCATTTCATTTAAGTTATCGAATTTATCGGCATAAAGTTGAGCAAAGTAGCTCCTAACTATTGTTCTAATTTCCTCTTCATTAGTGGTGAGTTCACCCTTTTCATTTTCAAGACTATCAATTTGCTTTTTCTCTTTCCTTTTTTTAATCAGGTTTACTAAGGGTTTGTCTATTTTGTTGGTTTTTTCATAAAACCAACTCTTAGTTTTATTAATTAATTCAATAGTTTTTTTACTTTCAATTTTATTAATCTCACCTTTTATTTTTTGAATTTCAAGTTTTGTGTTTGTCTGGGGGTTTTTAATTTGTTCCTTTTCTAGCAATTTTAGTTGTAAGCCCAATTCGTTGGCCCTCTCTTTCTCTATTTTATGCAAGTAGGCCTGTAGAGATATAAAACTTCCCCTTATTACTGTTTTGGCTGTATCCCACACATTTTGGTATGATGTCTCATTATTGTCATTTTCTTGGGTGAAGTTATTAATTATGTCTATGATTTGCTGTTTTACCCAATCATTCTTTAGTATAAGATTATTTAGTTTCCAATTATTTTTTGGTCTATTTTCCCCTGGCTTTTTATTAAATGTTATTTTGATTGCATTATGGTCTGAAAAGGATGCATTTACTATTTCTGCCTTACTGCATTTGATTTTGAGGTTTTTATGTCCTAGTATATGATCAATTTTTGTATAGGTTCCATGAATTGCTGAGAAGAAAGTATATTCCTTTCTGTCTCCATTTAGCTTTCGCCAAAGATCTATCATATCAAACTTTTCTAGTATTCTATTTACCTCTTTGACTTCTTTCTTATTTATTTTGTGGTTTGATTTATCTAATTCTGAGAGTGCAAGGTTGAGATCTCCCGCTATTATAGTTTTGCTATCTATTTCCTCTTGCAGCTCTCTTAATTTCTCTTTTAAGAATTTAGATGCTGCACCACTTGGTGCATACATGTTTAATATTGATACTGCTTCACTATTGATACTTCCCTTTAGCAGGATATAATGCCCTTCCTTATCTCTTTTAATTAGATCAATTTTTGTTTTTGCTTGATCTGAGATGAGGATGGCTACTCCTGCTTTTTGGGTTTTGCCTGAAGCATAATAGATTCTGCTCCACCCTTTTACTTTTAGTTTGAATGTCTCATCCTGTTTCAGGTGTGTTTCCTGTAAACAACATATAGTAGGATTCTGACTTTTAATCCAGTCTGCTAACTGCTTCCTCTTTATGAGGCAGTTTGCCCCATTCACATTTATGGTTAGAAGGACTAATTCTATATTGCTTGCCATCCTATTAACCCCTGCTTATGCTTTTCCCCTTTCCTTCCCTTTTGCCCTCCTATCCAGTAGTAAACTGGTGAACACCACTTGCTTTTCACAGCCCTCCCTTTTTAGGATCCCTCCCCCACCTTAAAGATCCTCCCCTTATTTTACCCCTTTTTCTCGAAATTACTGTATTCCCTTCCCCTTAGCTTACTCCTTCCCTTTCACTTTTCAATGAAGTGGAAGAAGTTTCACCATAAATCAAATATGTCTATTGATACACACTATGTTCATCTCCCTCCTTTCTTTCTCTCAGATATAATAGGTTACCTTTGCCTCTTCATGAGATGTAGTACCACCACTTTACACTTTTTTATGATATAATCTCCTTTCCACCACTAGTTTCTAAGACAAATTGTACATATGTTCTTTACATATTTTTTTGACAGAAGTATAGTTCTCAAGATTTCTATTTACTTTTTTAGAAATCTCTTGAGTTCTGTATTTGAAGATCAAACCTTTTATGTAGGTCTGGTTTTTTCATCAAAAATAGATGGAATTCATTTATTTCATTAAATGTCCATCTTCTTCCCTGGAAAACGATGCTCATTCTTGCTGGGTAAGTTATTCTTGGCTGCATACCAAGTTCCTTAGCCTTTCGGAATATCATGTTCCAGGCCCTGCGTTCTTTTAATGTGGATGCTGCTAGATCCTGGGTTATCCTTATTGTGGATCCTCCATATCTGAATTGTTTTTTTCTAGCAGCTTCCAATATCTTTTCCTTTGTCTGATGGTTCTTGAACTTGGCCACTATATTTCTTGGCGTTTTGATTTTAGGGTCCCTTTCAGTAGGTGATCGATGAATTTTTTCAATGTCTATTTTACCCACTGTTTCCAGAATGTCTGGGCAGTTCTCTTTGATAATTTCCTCGAAAATGGTGTCCAAGCTCTTTTTTTCCTCCCATTTTTCAGGGAGTCCGATTATTCTCAAATTGTCTCTCCTGGATCTGTTTTCCAGGTCTGTTGTCTTTCTGGTAAGGTACTTGACAGTCTTTTCAATTGTTTCATTTCTCTGGTTTTGCTTGACTCCCTCTTGGTTTCTCCTTGAGTCATTCATTTCCACTTGTTCCAGTCTAATTTTCAATGATGTATTTTCTTCACTCACTTTTTTTATATCTCTTTGTAATTGTCCAATTGAGTTTTTATCTTCTATGGAATTTTTTTCCATTTTATCCACTTTATTTTTTAGAGAGCTGATTTCTTTTTCCAGCTCACTAATCCTGTTTTCCTTGGAGTTGTTTACCTTTTCCAGCTCACTAATCTTGTTTCTCAATGATTTGATTTCTTTATCCACTCTGTCTTTGAATGCATGGGATGACTTCTCCAGGCTCTCTTGCCAAGCTTCCCTTTCCTTTTCTCATTTCTCTTCCAGCTCTCTTGTGAGAGCCTTTTTGATTTCCTCTATGAGGTTCTTTTGCATTAAGGAGCAGCTTATATCCCTCCCAGGGGATTCCTCTGGGGACAGTCTGTTCCTAGTCTCCTCAGCATTTGAAGTCTGCTCCCTCTCCACACAGAAGCTGTCAATGGTTAGAGCCCTTTTGAATTTTTTGTTCATTTTGTCAGAGTAGGAATCAAAGAAAACAAACTGAGAAGAGAAACAATTGGTCTGTTTTGCGGGGGATGGGGCTGGATGGTATTAATGGGCTTCCTCTACAGACTGGGGGTAGGGCAGCAGAGAGCCACTAACAGAACAGCAATGACTGTACTGAGTCTGCGCTCTGAGGCTCCGAGAATGCACTGAGTCAGTCCAGGTGGGGGTTGGGGGTGGCCCGGCTCTGAGAGACGCTGGCTTTCTGGGGTTTTAATCTTCACCTCCGGTGTTTACACCCTCTCTGCTGCTCCTGGCTTGCTGCCAAGACGGAGCATCCACACTGGGGCAAAAGCCCTTTCACAGAAACGGCAGAGATCACAGCCCTCCCCTCCGGTCTGAGCTGTGTGAGCTGCCTGTCTTGCTCTGGCTGTCTGCCCTCAGTCTGCGCCAGTCTGATTGACCCTCCCCCGAACAAACACAGACCTTTTCTGGCGACTTTCAAGGATGTCTTCTCTTGGTGATTATTTGTGGATTTCTTTCTGGGTCAAGCATTAAGTCAGAGGCTTGTCATGAAGTAAGTTCTGAGAGAAAAGGAGGAGCTCAAGCAGCTGTCTGCCTCCACGCCGCCATCTTGGCCGGAAGTCTGAGGAACAATCTCAACATTAGTTCCAATTGATAAACTTCATTCAACTTGCTAAATTTCACCCTAAAAACCAGAACTTAGGGTTACACCGTAAGAACTCCTCCCACAATTCCCCATCTTGATTCTCACATCTATTAGAGAAGACAGGATTCTCCTTAATGTCATAGGAAACTGCAAAAAGTTTCAGAAAATACTCAGAGGCATGGAATCCCAAAGGGCACGCCTTGTACAAAATCTATCCCACACCAGCTTTATTTCCCAGAATCTTAATTCCACAAATTTCACCATCTTAACATGGAAAACAGACCAACTCAACGGCTTTTAGACTGGAATTGTTTGATGAGCTTGACTCACTTGGGCTGACAGGAGGAAGCACTATCAGTGATTTGGGTCCCAACTCAGATACTTTAACACAAACAATCAATCAACATTTATTAAGCACCCACTTTGTACCAAGAACCCTGCTGAGCACTGAGAATACCCAAAGAATATCTCTGCCCTTGAGGAGCTACCTTCTAACTGAGGGGACAACCAGGTTCTAATAGTAATGTACCAACAAGCTCTAGAAAGAATAATGAGGAGATCATCTCAGAGGGAACCCATTAGGATTAGGGGGAAACAAGAAAGGGTTTGAGGAGCAGCTAAAATTGAAAACTACATAGACACAATTAAACTTAAATTACTTTTTTGCCAACAGTTTTTATGGGATTTTAATGTGAAGAATATGAAAAGCATAGAACAGATGTTTGAGGATCAGCCTCCTATACCTCTGGAACATTTCACTGAGAAATATCCATTTGAGGCCGGATGATTGTGGCAGAATGTGCTTTAAAGATGACTCAGTACAATAAAGCCTACATAATTTTATACCGACCATGCCAGTCATCTGAAGCAATCCCACCATCCAGATGGGTCCTCAGTCATATAGATAATAAAGTAATAGACAGCATTTCCTCAGCACTTTAAGATTTCCAAAAGACTTGACAAGCACTCTTCCATTTCTTTAATTATTTTTGTGTCAAGATTCTTTTTTAGTCATAGCTTTCAGATAGTACAATTATTCTTATATTTTCTTAATCTACTCTCCAGATCTCTTGTTTTTCTTATGCTTCTCATTCTCTTCTGGTTTTTCATTCTTTATATTTTGTTTTGTTATTTCTTGGTCGCTTATACCTCTACTGGCTTCCCCTTGCCCAATTCTAATTTTCAAAGAATCATTTTCTTCTTTAAGATGCAATCTCCTTTTCTAATTGGTTGATTTTCTTGTCATGACAATCTTGTGTTTCTTAGACTTTTTTTTGTTTTCCTCAATCTCTCTTATCTGATTTAAAAATCTTTTTTGAATTCTTCAAAAAATTATTTTTGAGCAGGTAACCATTTAAAATCAATCTTTGAAGTAGGAGAGACTTTTTTTTTTACTTCAATATCCTCCTCTGCAGATGAATCCCACTCTTTCCTATTCCCATAGTAATTTTCTATGACTGGGTTCGTTCTGATTTGCCTGCTTATTTTAAAATAAGAAAAATAAAATAAGAATTTATTAATGTAATCACCTCTAATCCTGGGGTGAGTGGAGATGATGCCTCTGGTTTCACTTCAGTTTTGCCCCTCTGCCATAGAACCAAAACCAAAGTTCCACCCTCCCTGCCTCACTGCTTTTGCACTCATGAGCATGCTCTGGTTCCTTCTCCCTCAGGGTTGCATCTCAGCAACACAGCTGAGCTTGGCATTCCTTATTGGCAGAGGTTCCTTCAATTCTTCAGGGACTGAGACCAAGTTCATATGCTGTGGTTCCTGCAGTTTGGTCTAAGGCTACCTCTGACTCCAGCTAGCCCCAAAGCTTCCCATTTGCTCTTTTGGTGGAGCTAGACTGGAGGTATTTACTCTTATACCAATGAAACCTTTATCCTCCGGTCTTCCAGTGTTCTTTAGTTGTACCAGGAGGATCCTTATTTTCTTTCTTATGATTAATTTTTAATCATAATTTTCTTGGATATTATTTTTTCCTTAATCTTCCTTATTTGTTGTTGTTTTTTTTTTAATTCTTTTTTAGATTCCTCCAAGAACACTTTTTGAGCTTATGACCCTTTGACATTATTCTTTGGGGTAGGAGTAACTTTTTTTAACCTCCAATAAAAGATCTTCTTTTACAACAAAGTAGCTATGTATGGTTGAATTCTTTTTTTCTTTACTCACTCATTTTTTAAAAATGTTTTGTTTTGTTTTATTTAAGTTTTAGCAACTTATTATCATGATCAAGTTTTAATTCCAAGTTGTAAATAATGTCCTCAGGTCCTCATTTCTATTCTTTTCTGTCCAGAAACTCAACCTCAAGGACTCTGCTTCTTCCCTAAGCCACAATTGGGGTCCCAGCCATGCTGCCCCACATTGTTCTTACTCCCTGTGATACATTCAGGCACAGGAGATATGTTTACTCCTCTCTCCATCCCAGGATCAGTTCTAGTTAATACCACTAGGCCTGTCCTTTAGAAACAATGGGGGAGGTCCTTCAATCATCCTCCACTCAACATTCTGCTATTCATTTGATGAATGTTTGTCAGGTAAAATTTTCTGTGGGATGAAAGTTCATAAGGTGAAATTTCTTGAGGCCATGAGTGAGATAAAAATTGAGGTGAACTTTCTTGAGGTGTGTCCACTTCCTGGTGGACTGATCCAAGGCCTGCTGTTGATTCAGTAGAGTTGGCCTGGAGGTGTCCATACTTCACTCAGATCAAGCCACTCTCTAGCCTCTTTTCTCAGGTCCTCTTAGGTTGTCTCAGGTGAACAACCGTTTTACTCTTTTATTTTTGCAACTCTGAATTCATTTCAAGGTAATTTTTGGTTTGTGGGAAAAAATCTGCAGAGCCTAGAAATTTGTTCTTCTCAGCTATATAGTAATCCAAAACAATTCCAATAGGCTTGGGATGAAAAATACCATGTGTATTTAGAGGGAGAACTATGCCAAAGCAAACTATTTTCAGCTTGGTTTGCTTTTTCTTTCTTGTGGTTTTTCCCTTTTGTTCTGATTTTTCTTTCACAATATGATTAATATGGAAATGTGTTTTAAACAACTGTGAATCTGTAACTTATATCAGACCACTTGCTTTCTTGGGGAGGAAGGAGAAAGAAAAAAATTGGAACTCAAATCTTACCAAAATGAGTGTTGAAAACTATATATGAAATGGGAAAAATAAAATACTATTGAGAAACAAAATAGCATGCTTCAGTTTGTATTCAAATAGTATCCATGCTTTCTTTGAAGGAAGATAGTATGTTTCATTATTGGCCCTTTAGGATTGCCTTTGTATCATTTTATCGCTGAGAATAGGTCATTCCCAGTTCTTCACTGAAATACATTGTTGTTACTTGTGTAGCATTCCCCTAGTTCTGCTCACTTCACTTTAGTTCAGTTCAGAATTTTTTCTGAAATTACCCTGCTTATAACATAATAATATTCAACCACAATCATATATCACAGCTTGTTTATCCATTCCTTAAGTAATGGGCAACCTCTTGATTTCCAATTCCTAACCACCACAAAAAGAGCTACTATGAATATTTTGTGCAAGTAGGTCCTTTTTCTCTTTCCTGATGTCTTTGGGATATATACCCAGCAGTGCTGTTTCTGAATGCCCTCTAGACATTTGGGCATAGTTCCAAATCCAGAAGGGTTCAATCAGTTCAGTTACACCAATAGTGTCCCAATTTTTCCCCACATCTCCTCCAACATTTCTCAATTTCCTTGTTCATTATGTTAGTCAATCTGATAGGTGTGAGGTGGTATCTCAGAGTTGTTCTGTTTTATATTTCTATGATCAATGGTGATTTAAAACAGTTTTTCATGACTACAGCTATCTTTGATTTCTTTTTCTGGAAATTACCTTTTCATATCCTTTGACCACTGAACAATGAGTGTAATTTTATAAACTCGACTCAGTTTCCTATATAATTGAGAAATAAGGACTTCATCAGAGATACTTGTGCAAAAAAAAAAAATGCCAAGTTTTCTGCTTTTCTATTAATTGATTGCATAAGGAGTTTGTGCAAAATGTTTTTATTTTACATAATATCCTAATACTCTCTGGCTCTTGTTTGGTCCTAAATCTTTCCATTATCCACAGATTCGACAAATAAACTATTCTATGCACTCTAGATTGTTTATAATTTATATATAAATCATATACCCATTTTTTGGGGGGGCTAGGCAATTGGGGTTAAGTGACTTGCCCAGGGTCATACATTTCCTAGCTGTGTCACAAGTCACACAGCTAGGAGGTGTTAAGTGTCTGAGTTCTGATTTGAAGTCATGTCCTCCTGACTTCAGGACTGGTGCTCTATCCACTGAGCCACTTAGCTGCCTCATCATGTACCCAATTTGACCATATCTTGGTGTGCAATGTAAGATGCCGATCTAAGTATAGTTTCTGCTATATTGTTTTCCAGTTTTCCCAGCAATTTTTGTCAAGTAATGCACTTTTATTCTAAAAGCTTGGATATTTGGTTTCTCATATACTAGATACTGTGTTTTGAGTATTTTTTTTTTTTACTATAATGTAGTGTATAGCTAATCTTTTCCACTGATCTAACCCTCTGTTACTTAGCAAGAATTAGCAAGAATTGTTCCATCTGTCACAAGGTGACTGCCCCCACCCCTCCCTCACAGCACTGGGCCAGCAAGGAGGCAGTACCCACAGAGAGGAAGAGGAAGTGAAACTCCCCAGAGTTTGGGAACCTCAGAGCCAGCCCTGCTCACGTCCTGTGCCTCGGTCCGGGTCGGCCAGCAGCCCCCTCCCTCTGGGAGCACCATGAGCCCCACCCTCTCTGCCCTGCTGTGCCTCGGTGAGTCCTAAGAAGCCCCCAAAATGGAGGGGACCTTACAGAGCCCCAGGTTCAGACCGCCCCACCCCCATTTTGTAGGGGAGAAGGGGCCTGACAAGTCGGAGATCAGCCAGCAAGATGGGAAAGGGGAAGGAGCTGGAACCCTGGGGGGGGGGGGGCTCCCTGAGCCAGTCTCTGCCTCCTTGCTCCGGGGGTGCTGGGAGGGGAGGATGTGGGCGCTGACCCACAGTAATCAGGCTCCTCTCTGCCAGGGCTGTGTCTGGGTAGACAACGGATAATTTTTTTTTTTTCTTTTCATGCAATTAGCATTCCCCTATAACTTCTTGCAAAATATTCTCAATATCTTATTAAGTCAAATGGTATTCTCTATTTAATTTATAGAATAAAACAAGCATTTGCATAATAGTATCATAAAATAGACAATTGTACATTAAATTGAAAATCTACTATGTGCAACTTGCTATTCCTCTTAAATATATATCAAAGTTATTGTATAAATTTCTTTTCTTTTTTTCTTCCCTCACCCCCCCCCCCCCCGACCTAGAGATGGCTACCATCAGACAAATGGGTATTATATAGGTATGAAAGATTATTGTATATTTATTTGTATTTATTAGTTTTCCCTCTGGATGTACATAGCAGTTTTCTTCATATAGCCTTTATTTTTAATTTATGTAGTTGTAGTCGTCCAAATGACTTATTTGTAAAGGGCTAGAACTGAGCAAATGCACTTGGATCATGGAGCACGTGAGACTAATTGCCAAATGGACAAGTCTCTATTAACATGTTTGGAGGATGACCCTCCCCAGCTATTCTTTGCTGGCTGGATTGGAGGGTGTGGACTAAGAAGGGGAAGTGACTTGAGTGGTGGAGTAGGAGGTGTGGAGATTGCTAGATCTAATCCCCTGAGGAGACCTCAAAATACTAAGAATAAAGTCTTTTGATTATCCTGGCTCAGGCTGATTTCTGGGAAGACAGAATTCGAGCACTTAGTCACTTAAGTCTTTTTTAAAACAATATTGCTGTTACAATATTAACGTGATGTAGATTTCTCTCTTGATTGAATTTTTTTTAAAGTTTGACTTTGAGGTCAATGATTACTACCACTACTTTTTTTCTAATAAATTCTACTCCTAATCATTATTATTATATCTGTGTATAGTTCTTCTTATCCCTGCTACCACTTCTACTTTACTTCTGTGCTTAATTTGCCTTGCTATTACTTACCCTCCTCACTGCCCTTCCCCATGGATCACTCCCTTATCTTCTCCCCTCACCTTTTCCCTCTCTTTATCTTATTAATGCTAATTTACACACTTTATCCCATTCCTCTTTATCTACATACCCTTCTATATTCCACTTTATCCTGTCCCCTCTTTCCTTATTTCTTTATAGATTTTGGAGTGTGCTATGTCATTCTTTTTAAAAATTTATTTATTTAATACTTGCTCCAGTTACATTCAAAACACTTTTTTTTTACATTTGTTTTTTTTTAAAGATTTTTGAGTTCTAATTTCTCTCTTATCCCCACTCATATTTAAGAAATATCATGTGAAGTTATGTATAATATTTCCATAAAAGTTAAATTGTGAAAGAAAACATAGATCTCCCACCCTAATGAAAATTAAAACTCTCAAGAAAAATTAAAATAAAAAGAGACAAATAGAAAATCCTTCAATTGATATTCAGACTCGATCAGTTCCTTCTTGGGGTATGGATAGTCCTTTAGAATAGTTGTAAGTGATTGTACTACTGAGAATAACAAAATCGTTTACAGCTAGTCATCCCAGAACATTGCTGCTACTTTGTATACAGTATATTTCACTTTATTCATGGAGCACTTTCCAGGTTTGCTTGTTTGTTTTCTGAGAGTATCCTGCTCTTCATGTCCTATAAAATGATAATATTCCAACAGAGAAATTTGCTTTGAATTTTTTTTTACACTTACTATTGCTAAGTATATTCCCTTCCATTTTTCTCTCTCCTTTCACTCTCTTTTTCCTCACAAGTGTCTTGTTACTGATCACTCCTCCTCCAATATACCCTCTCTTTTATCACTGACCCCTGCTTCCCATATCCTATCCCCCTCCTATTTTCCTGCAGGGTAAGATAGATTTCTATACACTCATTGAATATGTGTGTTATTTCCTACTTGAACCAATTCTGATTAGTAAGGTTCCCTTACTTCCTTTCTCCTCCCTCTTTTTCTCAGCTAATTGTAAAAGCTTTTTTTTTTTTTAACTGTCTTTAAGGCAGATAATTTACACCATTCCATTTCTCCTAGTATGTTCCTCTCTCACCCCTTAATTTCATCATTTTTTAAAAGATATTATCCCTTCAGATTCAACTCATATCTGTATATACTCCTTTTAACTGCCATAATAATGAGAACATTCTAATGAGTTACAAGTATCACCATTTAGACTCATTTAGAGTCATTAATTAAAGCAGTGGTCCTCAAACTTTTAGAATAGGGGGCCAGTTCACTGTCCCTCAGACTGTTGGAGGGCCGGACTATAGTAAAAACAAAAACTATGAACAAATTCCTATGCACACTGCATATATCTTATTTTGAAGTGAAGAACCAAAATGGGAACAAATAGAATATTTAAAGTGAAGTTAAATCAACAAACTTACCAGTATTTCAATGGGAACTATGGGCCTGCTTTTGGCTAAGGAGATGGTCAATGTCTGGTTCCATATTTGTCACCGCTAGTCATAACAAGTGATGCAAGTGTGCATCCGTTAGTCTTGATCTGGTTGGAGATTTCAAATGTTTCATTCTAGAAAAAGTCTGTTCATAGACATAAGTGTTGCCAAAGATGGTTGCCATTTTGAGTGCATGATTCCTGAGATGAAGATAGGTCTCAGAGGGGAGAGATGCATAGAAATTATGAAGGCTGCTTGACTTGAATGCGTCTTTCAGAGAGTCACAATTCTGCAGTTCAGCCAGTTCCATTTGGTAAATTGTATCCACATTTTCAATGTCAATAGAAAATGGGTTGCAGAAAAGCTGTATGTCCTGTTCATGGAGATGAAGCTCTTTAAATCTAAATTGGAACTCCTTTTGCAATTTTTCCAATGAATCCACACATGTTTTGTTTGGGAATGCAATCAGCGGTTTTTCTGTTAACAGATTTGGAGTTGTAGGGAGATGGCAGAAGTTTTCCTCCTTCACTTGTTTGATGAGGAGGCCTAATTTTACTTCAAATGCTTTGACATGTGATTGCTCACAGATGAGCTTCTTCTTTCCTTGAAGTTGCATATTGAAATTGTTGAGTAGCTCTGTTACATCTGTCAGATAGGCAAGGTGCCATTTCCATTCTGCATCACTGAGCTCTGGTACTTCTTTGTTTTTTGAAAGCAGAAAAGTTGTAATCTGTGGAAGTAAGTCGTAGAAATGTTTCAAAACTCTCCCTCGACTCAGCCAACGGACTTCTGTGTGATATAGAACATCTTCATACCCAACATTTAGCTCAGACAGAAATTCCTGAAATTGTCTGTGATTTATTGCATTAGCTCTAATGAAGTTAACACAAGATACCAGAATTTTCATAACAGAGTCCCACTTCAGTGATTTACTACACAGCGCTTGTTGGTGGATGAGGCAGTGTATGGCTATTGGATGAGAATAGTTATGTTTGTCCATCTCTTGGTTAATTCGAGCAATTACTCCTTTCTTAGACCCCACCATGCTAGGGGC
Organism: Sminthopsis crassicaudata; assembly: GCF_048593235.1. NCBI lineage: Eukaryota > Metazoa > Chordata > Mammalia > Dasyuromorphia > Dasyuridae > Sminthopsis > Sminthopsis crassicaudata. The sequence continues at coordinate 650,923,937 of NC_133619.1, forward strand.
ATCATCACTTGTCACGTTGGCTAGTTTAGCCCAGTCCAGCTCCAAACCATTCATCGTTTAGCAAACCTTTTCATAGATATCCTCTCCTGTAGTTGTTCCTTTGATGCTTTGCAGTGCAGCAAGCTCTTCTATGACTTCAAAATAATCATTCATCCCACGAATAAAAATTAGAAGTTGTGCAGAATCACGAACATCATTGCTTTCATCGAGTGCCAAGGAAAAATATGACATTTTTTTTGTGGAGTTCTGCAAATGCTGATGCAGATTATTTCCCATTTCTTCAATCCTCCGTGTAATTGTAGGTCCTGGAAAACTCGCTGTACTAAATAAATCGGCCTTCTCTGGACACATCTCTTTGGCAACAGAAAGAAGGCATTCTTTAACAAATTCTCCTTCCACAAATGGTCTGACAGTGTGTGCTATTAGCTTGGCAACTTGAAAACTTGCTCGCAGTGATGAAATATTTAGCTGCTTCTGCTTCACAAAAATATTTTGCTGAGTCATCAGTGTTTTTTTTCTGTTTTAATATTTTATCTTTTCTCACGTCTCCAACCAATCATATTATCCTTATGTTGAGTTTCATTATGTTGATGCAAATTATATTCTTTGAACACAGACACTATATTCTGGCATATCGGACATACAGCTCTTTCCTTGTACTGCATGAAAAAGTAATCATAAGTCCACTGTTCTTTGAATATCCTACATTCCAAGTCAATTTTTCTTTTTCTTGACATCATTATTTCTAAGGGATTCCAAATTGCTATTAGACTGCAATGCCCAACTTCCTCCAAGCTGCCTCTGTGCTGGGATGCCTCCATTTCCCACACTCTCTCTCCTGCTTCAGACCTTCACTGCACACAAATCACCGCTCAAGCAGCTCTCCCAAATGCCTGGCTTCCTCTGAATCCTGGGATCAATTCTCATGATCCAGCGCTGCATGATCGAACATGCTGCACTTGTAATTTATCATAATCGCAGGCAACACTGTGCATATATGTATATAATTGTGCGATATATTGTATGTGCAGAATGAGCTTCAGTGACAAATCGTACACTGGGGCTTCCGGGGAAGGTCATCATGTGACTTGAAGTTGCACAAGTGTATGGGGACCTTAAGAATCTGGAGGGGGATGAAGCATTACATCAGCTCTGCACCCCTTCATACTCAGGATAAGTGGGGGGGCACCAAGGTCAGACCCCCAGTGATTATAAGGTGATGACATATGTTAGCAATATTCCATCTCTTTATGAAATTACAGAACATACACACAATGATAAAACTGATGACCACAACAGCCAGACATGAGGTCACTATGGATACAGGGCCACGGCCTGGTACGGTCTGGGCGACAATAGCAGTCAGTACCACAACATGCTCTAGAGAGGAAGCCGTTACATTGCCATTACAGCATAATGACAATGATAGCGTCAAGCTGGAACTTGTAGTACTAACTGTTACTATACCCTCGCACCAGACACAGCCCATATATTCCCCCTGCAGTGGCCGTGACATGCGCAGCGTGCACTGTGCATCCCTCATGCCTGCCTGTTGTGGTGGCTTCCATTACTTTACAAGGCCACGGGCCGTCAGTTCTCCGTCTTCTGCATCTCTCTCCCTTCCCCACAACATACACCCCGGCCTGGGAACTCAGCTCCCCACAGTATGGCCTCACACTCTGTCTCTGCCGGCTCACCCCAGTGCTGGAAGTATGCGTTGCTAATGCGAGTTTAGGTCGAAAATCACTTCCGGTCTGATTTTACCATAACCCGGTGGGCTGCATAAAAGTGCTTAGCAGGTGGGCCATAGTTTGAGGGTCCCTGATTTAAAGGAATATGGAGCAGTTTGGGAAAGATTGGGCAAGTTCTTGCCTTTACTCCACCATCTTGGCTCCACCTTCCTGTACTCTTCTTTATGTGTGTGTGTGTGTGTGTGTGTGTGTGTGTGTGTGTGTAAAAAGAGTGAGAGAAAGAGAGAGATTCTTCTTTAACCCATTCCTGATGTAAATAGGTTAATAGAATTAACAGTCCTCTTCTCCCATCTAATTCTTCTGTGTTGCTTCTTGCTCTCACACCATATATATATATATAGCATATTTGTTATTTTTAGTTATTTCTAGATAGTTTTGCTTTTTAGAGTCACATCATACTCAACTCTATCTCAATTTTTCTTTTCTGCTACAAATTACTGTCAATCTTAGACATATGTTTTACATTTTCACAAGTAAAACATAAACAGTTTGTCCTTAATGAGTCCCTTAAAATTGATCTTTGATGTTGGCTCTTATATACTAAATCTTCTATTGAGCTCAGGTTTGTTTGAGACAAAATCCTGAAAAGGTTTCAGATAGTCCAATTATTCTTATATTTTCTCTTTTTAATCTATTCCCAGATCTCTTGTTTTTCTTATGCTTCTCATTCTCTTCTGATCTTTCATTTTTTATATTTTGTTTTGTTATTTCTTGGTCTCTTATACCTCCACTGGCTTCCCCGTGCCCAGTTCTAATTTTCAAAAAATCATTTTCTTCTTTAAGATGCAATCTCCTTTTCTAATTGGTTGATTTTCTTGTCATGACAATCTTGTGTTTCTTAGATTTTTTTCCCCTCAATCTCTCTTATTTGATTTTAAAGTCTTTTTTGAGTTCTTTGAAAAATTCTTTTTGGGCAGGTAACCACTTAATATCAATCTTTGGGGTAAGAGAGACTTTTTTTTACTTCAGTATCCTCCTCTGCAGATGAATCCCACTCTTTCCTATTTCCAAAGTAACGTTTTAATGGTTGGGTTCTTTCTGTTTTGCCTGCTTATTTTAAAATAAGATAATTTAAAATAAAATAAGAATTTGTTAGTGTAATCACCTCTAATCCTGGGGTGAGTGGAGATGATGCCTCTGGTTTCACTTCAGTTTTGCCCCTCTGCCATAGAACCAAAACCAAAAGTTCCACCCTCCCTGCCTCACTGCTTTTGCACTCATGAGCATGCTCTGGTTCCTTCTCCCCCAGGGCTGCATCTCAGCAGCACAGCTGAGCCTGGCATTCTTTATTAGCAGAGGTTCCTTCATTCTTCCCAGACTCAGACCAAGTTCATATTCTGTGATTCCTGCAGTTTGGTCTGAGGCGACCTCAAAGCTTCCCCTTTACTGTTTTGGTGGAGCTAGCCTAGAGGTGTTTACCCTTCATACCAGCGAAACCTTTAGGCTTGGGATGAAAAAATGCCATCTGTATCTAGAGGAAGAACTATGAAGTCTGAAAGCGCATGAAAGCATACTATTTTTAGCTTTTTTTTTTTTTTTTTTGCTTTTTCTTTCTTGTGGTTTTTCCTTTTGTTCTGATTTTTTTTTCCACACTATGACTAATATGGAAATGTTTTAAAAGACTGTTTATATGTAACCTATATCAGATCGCTTGCTTTCTTGGGGAGGAAGGAGAGAGAGAAAAAAATTGGAATTCAAATCTTACCAAAATGAGTGTTGAAAACTATATATGAAATGGGAAAAATAAAATACTATTGAGAAAAAAATAGCATGCTTTAGTTTGTATTCAGATAGTATCCATAATTTCTTTAGAGGAAGATAGTATGTTTCATCATTGTCCTTTAGGATTGTCTTGTATCATTTTCTTCTTGAGAATGCAGTCATTCCCAGTTCTTCACTGAAATACATTGCTGTTGCTTTGTATAACACTCCCCTAGTTCTGCTCACTTCACTTTAGTTCAGTTCATGTAAATCTTTTAATAATTTTTCTGAAATTACCCTGCTTATAACATAATAATATTCAATTACAATCATATATCATAGCTTGTTTATCCATTCCTTAAGTAATGGGCAACCTCTTCATTTTCAATTCCTAACCACCACAAAAAGAGCTACTATGAATATTTTGTGCAAATAGGTCCTTTTTCCCTTTCTTGATGTCTTTGGGATATATACTCAGCAGTGCTATTTCTGAATTAAGGGCTATGCACACTTTTATAGACATTTGGGCATAGCTCCAAATCGCTCTCCAGAAGGGTTCAATTAGTTCAGTTACACCAGTAGTGTATTCATGTCCCATTTTTTCCCACATCTCCTCCAACACTTCGCAATTTCTTTGTTCATGATGTTAGTCAATCTGATAGGTGTGAGGTGGTATCTTGGAGTTGTTCTGATTTTTATTTCTATGATCATTGATGATTTAAAACATTTTTTCATGACTATAGATATCTTGGATTTATTTTTCTGAAAATTACCTTTTCATATCCTTTAACCACGGAATAATGACTGTAATTTTTTACAAATTTGACTCAGTTTCCTATGTATTTTGAGAAATGAGGAGTTCATCAGAGATACTTGTGCAAAAAAAATCACCCAGTTTTCTGCTTTTCTATAGTTGAGTGCATGAGGAGTTTGTGCAAAATGTTCTTATTTTACATAATATCTTAATATTCTCTGGCTCTTGTTTGGTCCTAAATCTTTCCCTTATCCACCTATTTGACAAATAAACTATTCTATGCACTCTGAATCATTTATATTATGACCACTTATGTGGAAATCATGTACCTTTTTTTCCCCCTGAGGCAATTGGGTTAAGTGACTTGCCCAGGGTCACACAGCCAGGAAGTAAGTGTCTAAGGCCAAATTTGAATTCAGGTCCTCCTGACTTCAGGACTGGTGCTCTATCCACTGCACCACTTAGCTGCCCCATCATGTATCTATTTTGACCATATCTTGGTGTGCAATGTAAGATGCCGATCTAAATATAGTTTCTGCTATATTGTTTTCCAGTTTTCCCAGCAATTTTTATCAAGTAATGCACTTTTGTTCTAAAAGCTTGGATGTTGGGTTCTCATATACTAGATACTGTGTTTTGGTTTTTTACTATAATGTATGTACCTAATCTTTTCCACTGATCTATCCCTCTGTTGCTTAATAAGTACACAGATTGTTTTGATAAATATCATTTTATAATCCAGTTTGGCATCTAGATGACTGGCGATGACACAGGATGCAGTGGGTGCCCTCGACATCTTCCATGACGGCGCCTGCTTCAGCCACACCCATGACTGTTGAAACAAATTGTTCTTATCCACCAAAACTCCAAGGGAAAGTCGTTCCATGCTTAGGGAGACACACCCCTAATTCACCAACAGGTGAGGCTTGTAGGTTCCCCTCAATCTGCTTTAGCCCCCCTAACAAGAAGGCTTTACTGCACATGCTACCGTTACAGCTGCTTGGAGTCACAAGTGATAGGATTGAGCTTCAAGAGTGGAGAAGACCTTAATTGTTGACATCTTTTGGTCCGTGCTAAAGTGGATTTAAGTGAGGCAGAGTTGCATGAAGTCATCAGCATCACTCTCTCTTCCAGAGCCATCACTGTCCAATAGCAGGACAGAGTCAAGAGGACTGCTGATGATTTGAGAACTGTCCCTGTCATAGATTTGGCAAAGAGGGTCCCAGGTGCAGGGGTCCCCAGGGGAGCACGGGGTCAGAGGCCAGCTTCTGCTGATTGGCTGGCTTTGAGGCCTGTGCCCCGCCCTCCCCTCAGATCCTCTGACCCCCAGCCATGGGGACATGTGTGTGGGGAGACACCCTCAGGGGCCAACAAGGGAGGGTCCTGTAAAGGGCTGAAACTGAGTTCATGCACAAAGGTTGGATAACAGAGCACTTAAGGCTAATTACCCATTGGCCAATACTCTATTAGAATATGCTTGGGAAATGGCCCTTCCCACTATCCTGTGCTGGCCCAATCGTTTGGTGTATGCAGAGAATTGTGGGAGGGACTAGGGGGTGAAATAAGACCAGCCAGAGACTTCTGGGTGGGAGATGAAGAGGAGAGGTTGTGGAGATCCTGCGTCCATCCATTCTCTCCTACCCCTAAAGACCAAGAATAAAGACCAAGCACTTTTGCTTATCCTGACTCGGCTGATTCTAAGCTATCCAGGGTGCAAACGCGGTCCTCACAGCGTTCAGCCAGAAGCCTCCTCCGGAAGGGGGGAAGGGGAGGGGGGACTCTCAGGGACGCCCCCCAAGGGCCTGCCACCTTTTCCATGGGATGGCCTGTGGCCAGACACACACTCCCAGGTGCATGAGCACACACGTGCACTCAGATATGCTCCCACACTCACATACACACTCCTCTCCATGCCTTCACATACACACCTACACATGTGCTCCTCCCCATGCTCTAGTAAACATACATATACACACATAGGTGTATACACTAATAAATATATACACACATATACACCCACTTCACACACACACTCATACGCCTCAGTTCTTACTTCCCAAGGGGTCTGCAGCAGGGAACATGGCAGCTGGTGGCGGGATGGCATTGGCTGGTGGCCCTTGGGGCTCAGGAGGATTTAGGTATCAGAGTAGGGTCAAAAGTTGGGGCCCGGGCCCCTGGGGGGAACCTGACAACCCACTGCCCCGAAGGCCCCGTGGGGGGCAGGGGGTAGACGCCCCCTCTCCCCCCGGCTTTGTCCCTGCTACTTGCAGAGCCTTCGCCTTGAATTTCCTTCTGGAACAGTTGGAGAAACGCTGCTGGAATCCCGGGAGCTGACTGATGCCATTTGGTTCGGTGACACTGGGGAGGCAGCAGCTGGCTAATGTTTTCCAGGAACACGCCCGGTGGCGGCTCAGAAACAATGGGACACAGAGTAAGAAGCCTGTCCTGGGACCTGACCGTCCTGTCTGGGCAAGCTGGGAGTCCCAGAACCTCCCATCCACAGAAGGCAGAGGCCCAGGCAGGCCTGAGGATGGGCTGGAGCCAACAGGTTCTTGGGAAAACTCCAGAACAGACGCCCCGCCCTGCCCCCGGCCTATGGCAGCAGTTCCCCAAGCAGCCCCCCCATCAGCGGCTTATTTGGAGGTTTAGCTTTAACCCCTTAGTGCCCAGCACCCAGGAAGGCTCTGCTGGGCTGGAGATGGAACCCAGTCCCAAAGAGCCAGGGCTGGGGGCAGGATCTGGTCCCCAGAGTCAGATTCACAGAGCCCTGGGGAGCCCAACACCTGCCAATTGGGAGGGGGGGGGTCTGAGAGGCTGTCACATCCCATTTCCCTGGGGATCTTTCCCAGGTTCTGGGGCCAGAATTAGCAAGAATTGTTCCATCTGTCACAAGGTGACTGCGCCCCCCCCTGCCCCCAGCACAGGCCAGCAAGGAGGCCGCACCCACAGAGAGGAAGCGGAAGTGAAACTCCCCAGAGTCTGGGAGCCTCAGAGCCAGCCCTGCTCACCTCCTGTGCCTCGGTCTGGGCCAGCGGCCCCCCTCCCTCGGGGCCACCATGCGCCCCCCCTCTCTATCCTGCTATGCCTTGGTGAGTCCTAAGAAGCCCCACAATGGAGGGGACCTTACAGAGCCCCAGGTTCGGCCCGCCCCACCCCCATTTCATGGGGGAGAACCGGCCTGACAAGTTGGAGATCAACCAGCAAGATGGGGGAGGGGGGAGCTGGAGGCCCCGGGGGGTCCCTGAGCCGGCTCTGTCTCCTTGCTCCGGGGTGCTGGGCGGGGAGGGTGCGGGCGCTGACCCACGGTAATCAGGCTCCTCTCTGCCAGGGCTGTGTCTGAACCATGGGATGAGGGCGCAGGAAGGTGAGTCCTTCCCCCCAGAGCAGACAGCTCCCCCGGGGAGGGAGGTGGGGGCGGTCTGGGCTGCACTGCAGGGCTTGAAGGGGGGACCCGGTTTGGGGGGGCCCAGAGCAGAGGGATCCCCTGGAGCTGACAGCTCTCATTCCCTTCCAGATGAGCTCCCCAGACCCTTCCTCAGGGCAGAGAATGGCTCACTGGGGCCCCGAGGGAGCAGGGTGACCTTCAGGTGCCGGGGGTCACGGGGGGCTGCTGAATACGTTCTGGAGAAAGAGCTGGGACGTGAATTAAAAGTTCTTGACTCTGTGCAATCAGAGGAAGCTGAGGTTGAGTTTTCCATCCCCCGGATGACACTGAATGACGCAGGGAACTACTCCTGCCGCTACAGAACAGCATCCCGCTGGTCAGAGCGCAGTGACCCCCTGGAGCTGGTGGTCACAGGTGAGGAAGCCCAGGTCCCTCTGCCTCAGGCAGGGCCAGTGCAGGGTCCCGGCAGCCCCTGAGCTCCTCCCCAGCCCAGCCTGGTCCCAAGCTGCCGTCTGACCCTGCCCTTTTGTCCTTTCCCTTGTCCCTGCCTCTGCTCTGCCCTGGGGCTAGAAGTGGGGGGAAGGGAATCAGCATTTATGCAGCACCTACTGTGTGCCAAACATTTTACATTATTTTGCCATGAGAGCCTCACAATAACTCTGCCAGCTGAATGCTATCCCATCTTACAAGTGGGGAAACTGAGGCGAACAGTGAGTAAATGACTAGCCTAGGATCACCTTGCTGGAAAGTGTCTGAGGCTGAATTTGAATTCAGGATCTTCCTGATTCCAGGCCAGGGCTTTGGCCTCTGCACCTCCAGCTGCCTCAGTCAGGCCCCATCTTGGGGCAGGAGGCTCCACTTGGGGCCCAGGAGCCCAGACAGAGCTGGTGGTTCCCTGGGGAGGGAACACGGGCTGGTGAGTCATCTCCCCCTCCCAGCTCTGACCCTCCCAAAGGCAGAGGGGAGTAGAGGGCCTGCTGCTACTCTGTGCCCTCCCCCCGCTCAGACCTGGGCACAGGGAGGGGGGGTGTCTCCTCTGGGTAGCCCCAGGGTCTCTGTGGGACATGGGAGGACGTCAGGGAGGAAGCCTCCCTGACCATGGCTTCTTTCCTGGAACTGACCCAAATTTGTCTCTCAATTCTCTCTCTGTCTTTCTTTGTCTCTGTCTCTGTCTCTGTCTCTCTGTCTCTGTCTCTTTGTCTCTATCTCTCTGTCTCTCTCCCTCTCTATGTCTCTGTCTCTTTGTCTCTCTCTGTCTCTCTTTGTCTCAGTCTGTCTCTGTCTCTCTCTTTGTCTCTGTGTGCCTCTCTCTGTCTCTCTCTGTCTCTGCCTCTTTGTCTGTCTCTGTTTCTGTCTCTCTGTCTCTCTCTGACTGTCTCTCGGTGTCTCTGTATCTCTGTCTCGGTCTCTCTTTGTCTCTGTCTCTGTCTCTCTCTGTTTCTGTCTCTCTTTGTCTCTTCCTCTCTCTCTGTCTTTCTTTGTCTCTGTCTCTCTCTTTCTCTCTTGTCTCTGTCTCTTTGTCTCTCTTTGTCTCAGTCTATCTCTGTTTCTCTCTCTGTCTCTATGTGTCTCTCTGTCTCTCTCGGTGTCTCTGTATCTCTATCTGTGTCTCTTTGTCTCTGTCTCTGTCTCTTTCTCTGTCTCTGTCTCTCTCTTTGTCTCTGTCTCTGTCTCTCTGTCTCTCTCTGTCTCTCTTGGTGTCTGTGTCTCTGTCTCTGTGTCTCTGTCTCTGTCTCTGTCTCTCTCTCTCTGTCTCTCTCTGTCTCTCTCTGTCTCTGTCTCTCTCTCTGTCTCTCTCTGTCTCTGTCTCTCTCTCTCTCTGTCTCTCTCTGTCTGTCTCTGTGTCTCTGTCTCTGTGTCTCTGTCTCTTTCTCTCTCTCTCTCTCTCTCTCTCTCTCTCTCTCTCTCTCTCTCTCTCTCTCTCTCTCTCTCTCTCTCTCTCTCTCTCTCTCTCTCTCTCTCTCTCTCTCAGATGTCCTTTCTTCCAGAGATGATCTAAATCTCCAGCTCCATCCTGGCTCTAACCGGATCTGCTCCACCCTGATTGAGAAGCCTTAGAGCCCTAACCTCCGCCTCTGTTTCCCCCAGACGTATATTATCCACCCTCTCTGTCAGCCTGGCCCAACTCCACGGTGGCCCCGGGACACAATGTGACCCTCCAGTGCCATTCCCAGCTGTTCCATGACTGGTTTGTCCTGTACAAGGACAGAGCACAGGTCACCCAGGCCACGGCCCAGCCCCATGGACGGGGCTCTCAGGCCAATTTCCCCATCCCTGCTGTGAACTCCACTCACGGAGGGACGTACCGATGCTACAGCTTTCAGAGTGACTCCCCACATTGGTGGTCATTCCCCACTGACCCCCTGGAGCTCAGGGTCACAGGTGAGAGACCCCGGCCCTCCCCCTTCCTCCCAGCCCTCCTAAGCTCTCTCCCTGGTCCTGGGGTACCACACTGCCCACTCAGAGCCCTGCCCAGGGGCCAGGAGGGCTGGGGGGGAGGAGGCTCCGAGAGGGGGAGGAGGGCCTGACAATGGGTGGGGCTCAGAGAAGGCAGACCCCGGGCCTCTGCTCCCTGGCCCTCTTACTCCTCCCCATCTCCCACTGCCCATTGTGCCGGTCTCCCACATGACAATATGTCTCCTGGCCCAGGGCTGAGGAGGGCAAAGCACACCTGGGGAGTAGACCCGGGAAGGGGGGAGGGAGCATCGCCACAAGCCCGGCCCCCAGTGCTCAGGCAGCAGCTAGGAGAGGGCTCTCAGGCACCATGGGAGCACCAAACCTCACAACTGGCCAGACAGCAGAAGTCATGAGCCCACGGGCCCATTTCCCAGATGGAAAAGGGAGAACCAGAGAAGGGAGGCTCTTGTCCCACTCCCACAGGCAGCAAGTCCGGGCAGCGCTGGGGCTCCCGCCAGGGGCTCCCTCCGGCCTCTCTGGGCTCCCCCGCCCAGGCCCTGACCCTGCCCCTTCCTCATCCACAGAGACTAACACTGAGAACCCTGAAGGCCAGAACTGGCTGTTCGGTGAGTGACTGGGGGATTCCCAACAGCCCTGTCAGGCCTGCTCACCCCCCATGGCCCCCCATCTCTGACTCTGACTGAGTGATTCTCCTCCCACCTCTGGGCCTTTGCCCACAGCCCCCTCCCCCCCATCTTGCACACTCTCCCTCCCCACCTCCTCCTCTGACAAGGCAAAGGTCCCCCACCCTTAGCTCAGGAGCCCCCCAGGGAAACTTTCCTGCCCTCCCCCACCTCAGACACTAGGAGCCCCGCCCCCTGGGATGGGAGTGTTTGTGGACTGGACACCCGAATGTAGCCGGAGAATGTAACTCCCCCAACCCCCACCCCCGAGGGCAGGGGCTGCTCTGTCTTGTCCTGTGGGCTGGGGGGGGGGGGCGGGGGAAGCTTAATAAAGTTTGGAGGCCTGGATTCCTAAGAAGCCTGGGGCCTCCCTGAGGACGGGGTTCTGTCCCCCTCCCTTGGGCCGAGGCTCTGGGAAGAAAAGAGTCCTTCAAACCCCCCCCCCTTAGTCTTCATCCGGGACTTCCCAGGTCTCTCCAAGAAACATGCAAGCATCTTGCTGGGCGTCTCAGCGCTGCTCATCCTGCTCTTCCTCCTCCTCCTCCTCCTCCTCTGCTGTCGCCTGCATCGGGCCAGAATCAGTGAGTTCTTGGGGCTGGGGGCAGCTGGGCGGAGGGCCTGAGCCCCAGGGCAGGCTGACCCCGACTCTCCCCACAGGCAATGGGAGCAGAGGGACAGAGATCAAGAAGACCCCCAGGAGGTAAGAGCCCCAGATAGACCCTCCCCCAGTGCACCCGCCCCCTTCCCAGACCTTCCCCCACCGCAGCCCCCCTTCCCAGACCCCCCCCTCACTCTGTGCCTTCTTGTTCCCCAGCTCAGACCCAGATGTGATCCTCATGGAGCAGAGCCTGTGTGAGTGACGGGCAGCTCAGAGAACTGAGTAGAGAACCGGCAGGCAAAGTGAGCAGAAACAAGAGAACAACTTATGTCAACTTTATAAAGAAAAGTAACAGTGAAAGAGCAAAGAATTCTGACCAGGCTAAGCAGGACTCCGGAGGAGGCCAGGTGAAGGGCTCCACAAGCTGGTAGAGAGGTGGTGGACACCGGGTACTGAAAAGTACAGACGTTCTCGATCTGGGGGTTGGCTTTGTCCCACTTGACTTCCTTGTTACAAAGTTGTTGTTTCACAGTTTTATAAAGTTTTATAAAGAATCCTCTTCTTTGCTTCTGCCCTGAGAATACAAATGTTCATCTTTTGGTCTTTAAATTCAAAATAAAAAAATTTTAAAAAAACTGAAGGTGTTAAAAAATATATATCCATGTGGACAGCTAGGAGATGCAGTGGGTAGAGCACCAGCCCTGAAGTCAGATCTGGCCTCAGACACTTAACACTTCCTAGCTGTGTGGCCCTGGGCAAGTCACTTAACCCCAATTGCCTCAGAAACAACAACAAACAATCTATCTATCTATATCTATAGAGAGAAGGCTGGAACTCTGAAAAGGTGCACTTGAATCCAGAGCAGCAGAGCACTTATAGCTAATTACCCACTCAGTGGGAGATCATGGTTCTATCTGATGTGGTGATGTGATGGCTCTCCTCGTGATGGCAATTGCTGAATGTGTGGTGAGGTAATTGTAGGCAAGGATTGGAGGGCAGAGGGAGAGAGTCAGAGTCTCTCTGCCACAGGGTGCTGGGCGGGGAAAACTTCAGGTTCCAGACTCCAGGTTCAACATTTGACAAGCCATGTGGCAGTTTGCTGCCTTCTTCACTTCTCCTAAAGATCAAGGACTTTGATCCTGACTCTGATCCTGAGGCCCTCCAGAGAGCTAGCCCAGACATTACAGCTACATTTATATATATATATATATATATATATATATATATATATATATATATATATATATATATATATATATATCCATGCCTTATTATCCAGAACCCTTATTGGTGACTATCCCAGCTGAATTGTGGTCCTGAAAGCAAAACTCCCTGTCATATAAATAAATATATACCAGTATCTCCAATATCTTACTCTCCTATCTCATATGAGATCTGTCAGGTTGGATACCCAGAGGGAGGGACTGTTATCTCTGGTTCAGTGAATGACCCTGAGAGTAGCTACTCCCCACCATTAACAAGTTAAATGCCCCATCAGTGTGCTTCCCCTTCATAATCAGAAAAAAAGAATTTTCTAACTTTTGGGCAGAAACATTTATTCAAATGCATATCATGATCAATCTTTTATCATCATCATCATCATCATCATTATTATTATAGCTTTTTATTGACCCAGAGGCCAGGAGGATTTGAGAGTCAGGAGCACCCTTCCTCCAAAGGTTCCTTTCCAACCCTTCCCCCAAAGATTACAGGGGACACCATTTACATTATACATATATAATATATGCATATTAAGCTTAAAAGTTTCTTTGTACTAACTATGCTAGACCTTACTCAGAACCAGAATAAAAAGTAAGTCAAGGAAGCCAGTATAATGGTACCCTCTTTAATCTTCCTTTCCTTTGATCATAGATACCCTGTGCTTGGTTTTTCTATAGAAAGTAAGAGAAATGATCATTAATAACCAATTATTCAGATCAGGGAAATCTAGGGATTTCCCCCCCCCCCACTATTTCCTGATTTAAAGCACAGACCTTATGAAGAACAAAGCTGAGAAAGTCTCACTCTTAGGTTAGCCCTCACCCAATTGGGAGAGCTTATTTCTCATCAAAGGGTAAAGAGAGTTAATCTAGGTGAACTCTGGGTAATTGCCTCCTGCCCTTATGTCAATGGTTTATTTTGAAGATACAGTGAGATAATATTTGTAAAAGGCACTTAGCACCTTGTCCCACACAAAGGAGGCACTATTTAAATGCTGATTTCTCCTCCCTCTCTGTCTGTATAAGTATATATATAAATTTATCTATGAAATTTATTCTTTGAAGGTGATAAAGTCTAGTCTGAATTTCATTTTCAATTTCTCCCAGTATGTTGCAGCAAAAGTTTGTTGTTGATCACAATTCATAGCGTGGAGTATATTATTTTCTTAAACTATATAATGTATTGTTGGGGCCCTGGACTTCTGAGAATCAGCCAGAGTCAGGATAATTAAAAGTCTTTATTCTTGGTCTTTTGTGGTTGAGGTCAGGGGACTAGATCTAGCAATCTCCACACCTCTTCACCACCTGGAGAATGAATCAATTTCCTCCTCCTACTCCACCCACTCATGTCACTTCCCCTTCTTTGTCCACACCCACCCATCCTGCCAGTAGAGAAGAGTTAGGGAGGGTCATCCTCCAAACATGTTAATAGAGAATTGTCCAATTGGTAATTAGTCTCACATGCTCCATTATCCAAGTTCATTTGCTCAGTTCTAGCCCTTTAAAATGTATTCTTTTGATCTGACAATCAATCAATGAATGAACACTTATTAAGTGCCTACTTTGGACCAGACATTGCATTAAACACTGACATGGATTCTCATTTCTGTTTCTATATCTCTCCCTTCTGTCTCTTCTATCAGCTTTGCTGAGATCCAAATAGATAATCCCTTACATACAAAGTGTACGGAAAAGAAATCCAGATTTCTTTCATGAGGAGGTATTAGCAACTGGTAGATCAGGAAATAGCATTCATGAGGAATAATGCTGTGATAAGCTTTGATGGAAATTAGTAATCCCAGTGGGTAGGGGAGGAGTGGAGGAAGAAGGTGAGGAACAGAATAAGGAAATTAAAATTATTCACTATTATTTATTTATTTATTTGTTTGTTTGTTTGTTTGTTTATTTTAGGATATATTGATTTTTATTCTATCTTCATAGTTCTTTCACTGGATGTGGAATCCCATCTACTTGAATTGTCTTGGATCACTGTATTGTTTTTGTTTATGTTTTTTTTATATTATATTTTTTAATTAATTTTTATAATTATAACATTTTTTGACAGTACATATGCATAGGTAATTTTTTTTTTACAACATTATCCCTTGTACTCCCTTCTGTTCCGAGTTTTTCCCCTCCTTCCCTCCACCCCCTTCCCTAGATGGCAGGCATTCCCATACATATTAAATATCTTATAGTATATCCTAGGTACAATATATGTGCAGAACTGAATTTTGTTGTTGTTGTTGTTGCAAAGGAAGAATTGTATTCAATATTTTTTAAAAATAAATAAATAAATAAATTTAATAATAAATTCTATTCTGAAATTAACATTCTGCATTACTGTCCCAATTGTTCCAGCCACATTTTTCTGTCTTTTAGTTATGTTCAAGAATATTAATACCCACTTTCCCCCAGTTATTTTTTTTTTAAGTTTATCATCTATACCATTAGCCCCTGGGCCATCTGAATGTTATCTGTAAGCCCAAGCACCTTGACCTGGCACAGTCCCCAAAAGACAAGTCACCTATCCTTACCTGTCCTTGTGCAACTGGTCGAGATTTCACCCCTTCCTTCCATAGGGATAGGGAGTCTGATAGTTATGTCCTCTTAGCAAAGATCACAAGTGACAAACATGTCTCATATTCACTAAGTGTCAGAAAGAAGCATGATTAGCCACATATGAATCCCAACCCATTTTTCTTAGTACAGCCAATTTTTATATTCCACCAGACACACTTCTTGCCTGTATTTCAATATAGTTCTGGCTTCTCACTGAGGTTCCTGAGTAATATGACCAGCTTTATTAAAAGTTATGTGGGAGGCAACCAGGTAGTACATCAGAGAGAGCAGACAGAAGAGACAGAGGATGAAGAAAGCTAGGAGAAACCCAGAAATTTGCATCAAACCCCAACATCCAAACACAATTCCAAATGACTCATGAGGAATTAAGCTATCCCTTTCCAGAGAGAGTGAGTAGACTCAGAAAATAGGTCAAAAGAGATTTTCTTTTGAACTGGCCAAATGGGGGATTTGTTTTACATGATTACACATATTATAATGAGTTTTGTTTTTCCTGCTTTCTCACTGGGTAGTGGATGGAGACGAGGGAGGGAAAAATTTGAAGCTGGAAAGAAAATAAAATTGAATTTGAAAATAATATTCTAAACCTGGCGGGGGGGGGTAACATGAAGAATGCCTGGGCTAAAGGAATGCCATTTTAAACACTGTGTAGAGTGGTTTGGAGAGAGGATGATGTACCTGTGGCAGGGAGGCCACTTAGGAGTCTCCTGCAGTTATCCAGGGAGAGATGATTAAGACATGAACTAACTATGAATTGGAACTGGGTGAATGATAGAATGGGGATGGATGAGAGAGATGTAATGGGATGAGAACTAAACAAAATAGGTAACTGACTGACATAGGGGATCATGTGGAGAAAGACCCTGAGATGCTGAATCTAGGTGCCTGGGGTGCCTTCCAAAGAAATAATAATAAGACACATTATTGTGACATGAGACAATAAGTCTATTTTGTCTAAAATGACTCGGAGATGGCCACAAACATGCAAATAGAACTGTCAAACTAATGGTTAGTGGTGGGGCTCTAGGGCTCAGCAAAGAGATTGAAGTTGGTTACATAGACTTGGGAGCCATGTGCATGGAGAGGCAAAATGAACACTTAATGAGATCACTAAGAGTTTAAAAAGAGAAAAGAAGTCACCACAGAGAGTCTTAGGCAGCAAACAGGTCAAGAATGTGATATGGATGACTATCCTGCAAAAATGACTTAGGAGGTGGCTGGGAGGAGGGCCAAGAGGCAACACAATCACAGAAACCCAGAGAAGAGAGACCAACTGGGAGGAGGGATTGGTCAATAGCATTCAGGGCAGGAGAAAGAACTCAAAAAGGATGAAGATCAAAAAAGAGATTTCACTGAGGAGAAAAGAGATAACTGACAATTTTGGAGAAAACAGTTTCAATGGAGTGAGGATGTCAGGAGCCAGAGAGAAAGAAGAGGGGAAATGAGTGAAAAGTAGAGAAAGTCATAAACACAAATAGTCCTGTCCAGGAGATTGCCTATAAACAGAGGACAGCTGAAGGGAAGAGTAGGGTCAGGGCCAATTTAGATTTGTTTTTCAGAACTGAATGTGGAGGGTGTGTTTGTAGGCAGCTAGGAAGCAACCAGGAGATATAGAGGAATTAATTTCTGGAGGGAATGACTAGGGAGAAACTGCACAGAGAAGATGGAAGGGGGTGAGATCTAAGACACATTCAGGGCATTGGCCTTGACAAGAGAAAAGTCCATTCTTTCATGGGACACCTTAGTAAAGAAAATGAGCAATCCTTTATTGGTTTCTAGTGAGGAGAATGTTGGAGGCTGTTGTCAAGAGGGAACTCAGGAACCAGCTTTTGTGACCCATGTACAAGAGAAGAAGAGCCTAATTTCAGCCCTCTGAGCATCCCTTCTCTGTTCAGAAGACAAGGCAGAGGAGAACAGAGTGAAGTTCTCCTTTTGGTTTAGGGAGCCAGCGAGAAAATGGAAGCCTTTACCTGTGGGCCATCTTGTTC
The DNA here is from genome assembly GCF_048593235.1 of Sminthopsis crassicaudata. Taxonomy (NCBI): domain Eukaryota; kingdom Metazoa; phylum Chordata; class Mammalia; order Dasyuromorphia; family Dasyuridae; genus Sminthopsis; species Sminthopsis crassicaudata. The sequence goes on from NC_133619.1 coordinate 650,940,997, forward strand.
TCTCAGGAGTTGTCCCTGGTTGCCTTGGGGGAAGCTTGTACCTGTGGGCCATCTCCTTTTCTCGGGAGCTCTCCATGGTTGCGTTGAAGGAAGCCTTTCCTGTGGGCCATCTCTTTCTCTTGGGAGTTGTCCATGGTTGCCTTGGGGGAAGCCTGTACCTGTGGGCCATCTCCTTCTCTTGGGAGCTGTCCATGGTTGCCTCGGGGAAGTAAGTCTGTTCCTGTGAGCCATTTCTTCCTCTCAGAAACTGTTCAGGGTTGCTTAAAGTGGGAACGTGTTCCTGAGAGTGAAATGTCCTTGCCTGTACTTTTCTGAGCCCAAATAGGACTTAGTAGATCCTACTCCATCACCCTAAGAAATACTCTTTTCAAAAAGCTACTAAAATAAAACTAGTTGCTTAATGGATTCTACAGACCTTAAGTTACATTTCTAACTTAAATCTTCCCATGTTTGTTCTCTAGCAGAATGTGGCTTCATCCTAGAGCAAAGTTGTAAACGTGGACCTCTGGATACACTGCAATGTTATATCCTAGCCTGTGGAGTGGAGAAGCACCAATAGTCGGGACATCAAGAAGCAGTTATTAAGTACCTACTGTATACCCAACACTGTGCTAATTGTTTGGGATGCAAAGAAAAGCAACAAACTGGTATCTCCTCCCCAGGAAGGTGACAGTCTAAGGGGGAAGACAATATGCAAATGGTTATATACATACCGGATATAGACAGGATTAATTTGGAGCAATCTTCAGGGAAGGCATTAAAGAAGGTTGAGAAAGGTTTCCTTCAGGTTGGACTTGAAGGTAGCAGGAAAGGCCTTTTGTTATTAAAAAATCCTTTTCTTCCTAGTTAATTCCAAGAATATGTCCCTCTGTTCTTGACTGAAACCTCTAGGAAACATTTTGCATTTAGACCCTAATTCCAGAAATCCCTTATGTAATTAAGAAGATCATCGTTGATCATTAATCAAGAATTGAGAATTCAGCTAAGTGGTGCAGTGGATAGAGCACCAGCCCTGAAGTCAGGAGGACCTGAGTTCAAATCTGGCTTCAGACACTTAACACTTCCTAGCTGTATGACCCTGAGCAAGTCACTTACCCCCAATTGCCTCAGCAAAAAAAAAAAAGGCAAAAAAAATTTATCATTGACTTGCATTCAGTTAATTCGTAGAAAACAGACAAGTTTTTATTTTTACTTTCATACATTTCACATTTCCCTGAATTTTCATCCAAAATAAGCATGATCGGCATCATTTTTGTCTTTAAGTGATCAGTTTCATAAGACCTGATTTGTTTTTGCACATGGATTGGCTTTTGCATGCATCTTTTCTCTTTTATAAATGCAAGTTCGGCTATGGACTGCAAGGTTCATTTTCTGTAAGCTTTATTTATGTAAGAATTGCTCCTGTGGTTAGTTTTGTGTGGTTGAAACCAGATGAAATGAGTAGTTTAATGGCATGCTCGTTTAGAATTGTGAAATGTTTGCTCTTGTAATCTAAGTGAATTGCTAGCTCAGTGTGGGTTATTTGTATTTGTGTTTTTATATAATCATATTTTTCATGCTGTTCTTGTGTTTGTGTACAATGTCGACTTGTTAATTAAGTGGTATTATTTTCTTTGAGTGTTCACATTTAAAATGGGACAGATGTGTTGTAAAGACAAAAGGGAAGTTCGGGGCACTTCTCAGAACAAACGTGTGCCTTTCAAATGTATAAGAAATACCCTTCTGACTGTCCCTTCTGCTGCTAACATTGGGTTAATTTGACTAGTGATGACCCTAAACTTTGATGGCTTTGTTGGAGCAGTTTTGATCAAATCAAATTAGAGTATTTAAGGAAGGAGCTAGGGAATAAGGAACTCACCCAATTAATCAGTGATGAACAGAACCAGCTACACACATTGAAAAAACTCTGGGAAATGAGTGTGCACCACAACATAGCATTTCCACTCTTTCTGTTATTGTTTGCTTGCATTTTTGTTTTCCTTTCTAGGTTATTTTTACCTTCTTTCTAAATCCAATATTTCTTGTGCAACAAGAGAACTGTATAAATATGTACAAATACATTATATTTTAACATGTTTAACATGTATGGGACTGTCTCCTATCTAGGGGACGGGGTGGAGGGAAGGAAGGGGCAAGTTGAATCAGAATTGGGTGCAAGGGTCAGTGTTGAAAAATTACCCATGCATATGTTTTGTCAATAAAAAGGTACAATAATTTTTTTAAAAAAGAATTAGGAATTCAATCTCTTGAATGGAACAGCTATAATAAATAGCAGTCAGAGGCAAAGGAAAGGTCTATATTAGAGTCATGAAAGAGCAGTTAATGCTATTGCAATATGCAGAGTACCTGCAGCCCCCAACCCTCATTCTCTGCTTAAACTTGTACCACCCTGAGCCACTCATTTCATGGTGGTTGACCTCTGACCTTGTTCTCATTCCCATTGCCCCTGAAAGCCTAATCATATTTGCTTTAAATTGGAAAGATAAAATCATATTTACTTTTACCTGGACTGTCCTGACACAGGAGTTCACTGAGTCACTGACTTATTTCTCACAGATATTAAAACAAGACTTGTCCCCATGAGATTTTAAGGACTCTGCTCTCCTCCAGTTTTTTGATGATCTCCTCCTTTGTTCCCCACCCCTAGCCATTTCTGTTCCATATGTCTCCTTAGTCGTTTAGCAGCAAGAAGTTGTGTTCTCCCCTCTGTAAAGATCCCAGTGATGAGAGTCAGGAAAGGGGTAACCCCTTTTGGGTCAGCACAAGGATAGTGCCCTGACGGTGCAGAGTCCCCTGTAAAGGAATTTACAGGCCTGAAAACCTAGAGTGATAAAAAGGTTTATTGTAGGGATTTGGAAGTAAAGTTTAGTTAGTAGAGTTGAGGGTAAGGATAAAAGGAATAGGTCTGGTGGGCAGAAACCCTTGACATAACTGACATGAGGATGCCATGCTTAGGACTTCTGCAAAACGTGGACTCCAAGTCCATGGGGGCTCTTGGTGATCTTGAAGGTGGGTTTTTAGCCAAGGTCAGCATTGAATAGAATTCAATGGGTTTAAACTGTGGGGGTTGGGAAAACCCAAGTTAGCTCAGATCCAGTGGGGGCTGGGGAAAGCCTGGATATCATTGGAATTCAAAGGGATGCTCTTTGACCAGGATTTGTGAATCAAAACATCCTAGCCTCTTTGGCCAAGGGGGGGGTTGGAAATCAGAAAGGAATCTTAAAGGGACCTCAACCCCCATCACCTCTCTGCCTCCAGCCTTTGCTTAGACTCATTCCATCTTAAAGCTATCCCTCAATTTCTGTACCCCACACCTATTGTCAGCTCTGTCTGGAGGGCTCTTGTCCTCCCTGGATCCCTGACTTTTCAGGTATTGCCCTCCCCCTTTAAGAACTCCTAAAAGATTCTGTATCTGAGCCCCTGGCTCCTTCCCCAGAAGCTCAAAATTCCTTTGACTCTTTGAAGTCTGCCCTCCAACACCCTCAACTTTAGACCTCCCCGACTATTTTCTCCCATTTGATTTATGTGTCTCTGAAAAAGGAGGGGCTGCGGTTGGGGTACTAATACAGAAACATGATGAAAACTTTTGTCCAGTGGGATACTATGGTAAAACTTCCAAAAGTTGTTAAAGGCCTCTCTTAAGGCACTAATGGTCACAGCAGTCTTTCTCTCTGCTACTGAGGACATTTCTTGATTCTCCCTTAATGGTACTCTGGAGTAAGAAAAATCCTCTTAGGAAAAAAGCATCCCAATATAGGGAGTTTCTAAAGAAATACATAGGTTGGCTTACAAACTATGGGAGACTTACCAACTTGTCTCACAGTTCCATTCTTTAGGGGAGTGGTCTCCTGAAATGTCATCTCTGAAAGTGTTGAGGGCGGTAGCCCCTTGGTATTCCTTGTTTGATCTCCAACTTCCTTTGGGACTTGGACCTTTGATACAAGATCTGGTCAAACTAATCTGGGCTTGTACCCAGCCCCCCACTGGATCTGAGCTGGCTTGGATAAAGCCCGCCAAAAATCTGGCCTTCTAGGAATTAACCTGAGCTCCGCCCATTACTTCTTCAAGCAGATAAAAAGAGCAAAGCTAGAACCATCTTTGGTTCAGAGATTTGAAAGATGTCAGCCAAGATGCTTGCATCAGAGATTCTCTGTCCCCGCCACTTTCGGTGTTTATCTTCCTCTATCTAATGCCTTTTACTAACCAGACCTTAACCTTGCTTCCAAACCCTGCAATAAACATCTTTTACCCATCTAGGTTTTCGGGCCTGTAAATTCATTTACAGGGGACTCTCGCCGCCACTAGACCTGACTTAACTTTGTATCCTTGCGCCGAATCCTAAGGGGGTTGCAGGGGAGCTCCATGTGACTCCCTGTACCCCGAATCCTGCCACTAGACCTCACTTAATCCTATTGAGGCATATACCTCATTATTAGGTATTTACCTCATGATTTGGTTCAAGTTACCTCATCATTTTGAGGTTCCCCTATTACCTCATCAAAAGCCCTCTTTGGAGCCATGGTGGAAAGGTATTTTTGAAATCCTCCCCATCATTCCCACTGCAGCCAAACTCTGCTTGTTGGGGTGGGAAGGGACCCCAAAAGGTCACCAGGTGTCTCAAAAGAATTTGCAGACTTGAACCCATATCCAAGTCAAAGGCAAAGTTTATTGTAATTGTAACACCAATCGAAGTGGACCAAAGTTCATTTAGCCAAGAAACACATTTATCCAGTTGTTCACGTCATTGATGTGCTAATTTTATGGCTAGAGGTAGAACCAAGGAGCGGTCTCAAGAATTTGGTTAAGACTGACCAACAGACAGTAATGCTTATAAGACTGTTCTAAGACCAGAAGACTTCAAATCATTGATAGACAGATTGTTAGAACAATCCCAGGCTCACTGATACAGCTTCTCTAAAGTCTAAGGGAAAAAATATTATTCAATTACTAGTCCCTACAGAACCTATAGGTGACCTGACCTTGGAAAGCAAAGGGGGTCTAAAGCAGCCCACCCCTGAGGCAGACAGCTGTTCCTAAGAAACTGGATGTGGGCTTAAGGTTCACAGTCACTCAATAAACTAAGCCTCTCCCTCCTTGCTACTAGAGTGGTCTTTGGTCTTGCATTTTCCAAAATGATTATTTTACTCTTAATCCCTTTACTCTGGTCAACAGTCATATACGCCTCACCCCCAGGGACCCATGTATGGCTTCCTTTCCTAATGCCTCACTCCATTCCCCTGGTCAGCTCCTCCAGCCACAGATTTCCCTGAACAGAACTGGGATATCTCATAAGGAAACAAAAGCCCCTCTTTATCTCTGTTTCTGTCTCTCCCTCCCTCCCTTCCTCCCTCTCTCTGTCTCTCCCCCACTCTCTTTCCTTCTCTCTCTTCCTGCCCTCTGGCTTTCTCCCTCCCCCTACTCAACCACTTAATTTTCTTCCCCCAGAGGTATCCAAGGCCCTTTTTTACCCCAAAACCTGCATTATTTGTATTATTCTGGACATGAGTTGAATCTCCAGGCCATCCTGGGGTCCAGGAAGGCCCAGGACAGCCCCCTCCAGTAGCCAGATCTGCCCCACAAAAAATAGAATCCTTACAGCCCTAACTCCAGCCCTCCTCCCCCAGAGCGGTACGACCCATCCTCCCTCTTATCCTGGCCCGGCTCCACGGTGGCCGAAGGACAGAATGTGACCCTCCAGTGCCGGTCGGAGAATGGATATGACCACTCTGCCCTGTACAGACGGAAAACAAGTCACCAAAGCCACGGACCAGATCCTTCAACCGGGATCTCAGGCCAATTTCCTCATCTCTGCTGTGAACTCTACCCACGGAGGGACTTACTGATGCTACAGCTTTCACAGAGCTTTCCCCGCACTCCAAGTTCTGAAACTGAGAACTGGCTGTTGGATGAGTAACTGGAGGATTCCCAACAGGGAGGAGGGGACGGCAGGGGCTGGATTCCCAATTAGGTCTGCCCATCCCATCTGCAGTCACTCAATGGCAGGAGATGGAGAATGAGGAGAGGAAGTGAGGGCAAGGGGAAAATCACAGAAGAGGGAGCTGGGGCTGACTCAGAGGCATGGAGAGGAAGTGCTGAGTGGGTTGAGGAAGTGGGGAGGCTGCCTCAGCTCCTCCCTCAGGCTTCTCTCCCAAGGCCCCGCCCAGCCCCATCCAAAGGCTCCCAGCCAGGGAGTGAACAGGTCTCTCAGGCCAGGAATAGGGGCTAGGCCTGAGCCTGGGGTGAGAGCTGAGGAATCCTGCCCCCACTGATGGGGACCTGAGAACTGGGCATCTCGTCCCTCTCCCAGTGACTTCTCTCCTCCTCCCAGATCCTGCAGCCCAGGATTATCCGGTGGGCAACATCATCCTCCTCAGTTCTTTTAGAAAAGGAAATAGAACAAGCTATTAATCAGCTCCCTAAGAAAAAATCGTCAGAACCTGATGGATTTACATGTGAATTCTACCAAACATTTAAAGAACAATTAACTCCAATAATATATAAGCTATTTTTAAAAATAGGGAACAAAGGACTCCCACCAAATTCTTTTTATGACACACATGGTACTGATACCTAAACCACATAGGACAAAAACAGAGAAAGAAAACTATAGACCAATTTCCCTAATGGATCTTGATGCAAAAATCTTAAATAAAATATTAGCAAAGAAATTAGAGAAAATCATCTCCAGGATAATATATCATGACCAAGTAGGAATTATGCCAGGAATGCAAGGCTGGTTTAATGTTAGGAAAACTATTAGCATAATTGACAATATCGATAACCAAATTAACAAAAAACATATGATTATCTCAATAGATGCAGAAAAAATTTTTTGATAAAATTCAACATCCATTCCTATTAAAAACACTACAGATTTAATGTTGATAAATTGGAACCATTCCCAGTAAAATCAGGGATGAAATAAGGTTGCCTACTATCACCATTACTATTCATTCAATATTGTATTAGAAATGCTAGCTTTGGTAATAAGAGAAGAAAAATTGATCTATATGCCAAGGGAACCTCAGGAATTGTATGAGTAAAACTACAATACACTTTCCACACAAATAAAGTCAGATCTAAACAATTGGGAGAACATCAAGTGCTCTTGGATAGGTCAATTGAATATAATAAAGATGACAACACTACCTAAACTAATCTATTTATTTAGTGCTATACCAATCAAACTATTTTACTTACCTAGAAAAAATAACAACAAAATTCATCTGAAAGAACAAAAAGATCAAGAATTTCAAGAGAATTAATGAAGGGGTCAAAAAGCAAAGATGCTGGCCTACCTGTACCAGATCTAAAATTATATTATAAAGCAGCAGTCATCAAAACCATTTGGTACTGGCTAAGAAATAAAGTAGTTGATCAGTGGAATAGGTTAGGTTCACAGGACAAAACAGTCAATGACTATAGTAACCTAGTGTTTGACAAACCCAAAGACCCCAGATTTTGGAATAAAAATTCACTGTTTGACAAAAACTACGGGGAAAATTGGAAACTAATATGGCAGAAACTAGGCATTTACTCACACCTAACACCATATACTAAGGTAAGGTCAAAATGGGTTCATGAGCTAGACATAAAGAATGATATTATAAACAAATTAGAGGAACATAAATAGTTTGTTTACCTCTCAGACCTGTGGAAGAGGAAGGAATTTGTGACTAAAGAAGAACTAGAGATCATTATTGTTCACAAAATAGATAATTTTAATTATATTAAATTAAAAAGTTTTTGTACAAATAAAACTAATGCAAAGATTAGAAGGGAAGCAATAAACTGGGAAAATATTTTAACATTCAAAGGATCTGATAAAGGCCTCATTTCTAAAATATATAGAAAATTAACTCAAATTTTGAAGAAGTCTAGCCATTTTCCAATTGATAAATGGTCAAAGGATATGAGCAGACAATTCTCAGATGAAGAAATTGAAACTATTTCTAATCATATAAAAAGGTGCTCCAAATCACTATTGATCAGAGAAATGCACATTAAGACAACTCTGAGATATCACTACACACCTGTCAGATTGGCTAAGATGACAGGAAAAGATAATGCTGAGTGTGGGAGGGCATGTGGGAAAACTGGGACACTGATACATTGTTGTTGATGGAACTGTGAATGGATCCAACTGTAAAGGGCTGAAACTGAGTTGATGCACTGGGGTCGGACAACCAAGTACTTAAGACTAATTACCGATTGGACAATACTCTATTAGAATATGCTTGGGAAATGGCCCTTCCGACTATTCTGTGCTGGCCCAATTGTTTGATGTATATAGAGAATTGTAGGAGGGACTAGGGGTGGAGTAAGAGTAGCCAGAGTCACTTCTGGATGGGAGACGAAGAGGAGAGGTTGTGGAGATACTGCGTCCATCCATTCACTCCTACCCCTAAAGACCAAGAATAAAGACCAAGGACTTTTGCTTATCCTGATTCTGGCTGATTCTAAGGTATCCAGGGTGCTAACATAATCACCACATCCAACCAGTCTGGAGAGCAATTTGGAATGCTCAGAAAGTATTCAAATTGTACATACCCTTTGACCCAGCAATGTTTCTATTGGCTTATCTCCCAAACAGATTTGAAAGAAGAGAAAGGGACCTTATGTGCAAGAATGTTTGTGGCAGCCCTCTTTGTAGTGGCCAGAAACTGGAAACTGAATCATCAATTGGAGAATGGCTGAATAAATTGTGGTACATGAATGTTATGAAATATTATTGTTCTGTAAGAAATGACCAGCAGGATGATTTCAGAAAAGCCTGGAGAGACTTACAGGAATTGATGCTGAATGAAATGAGCAGAAGCAGGAGATATTATACACTTCAACAAGACTATAGGATGATCAATTCTGATGGAAGTAGCTCTTTTTAACAAAGACATGTTTCAAACCAGTTCCAATTGTTCAGTGATGAAGAAAGCCAACTACAGCCAGAAAGAGAACTGTGGAAACTGAGTATGGACCGCAGCATAGCATTCTCACTCTCTCTGTTATGTTTGCCTGCATTTTGTTTTCCTTTTCAGTGTTTTTCTCTCTTTCTAAATCCTATTTTTCTTGTGCAGCAAGATAACTGTATAAATATGTATACATGTATTGAATTTACCATATATTTTAACATATTTAACATATATGGGACTACCTGCCCTCTAGGGGAGGCGGTGGGGGAAAGGAGGGGAAAATTTGGAACAGAAGATTTTGCAATAGTCAATGTTGATATATTTTCCATGCATATGTTTTGTAAATAAAAAGCTTTAATTTTAAAAATTAAAAAAATAAAAAGGTCCTGGACATCTCTCCCAACTTCCCGACATGGTCCTCAGTCCCAAACTCCAATGCTTCAGGAATGGTTGAGATATAATGAGGGAATGGGAGAGGGGAGAGAAGAGAGTTACATGAAGAGTTCCTGTCCTGGGACCCATTCAACTTTATGTGGAGCCAGTCCAGGATCCCTCTTTGACCAGGTCTATAACAGCCTCTGTGCTGGATACCAAGGAAGAAAAGAGCAGAGGATTCTGGGTCATGGACCTAGAAGGAACAGAGAACACACTGGCCTTGATAAGAAGGCGAAAAGAGTTCTGAGTCCTCTGCTGGGAGGGAGGAGGTTGGGGCAAGAGATGCCAGGCCTCTGCTGAGTCCCAAAATTGCTCCCAGTAGAGAAAGAGGCCAAATTCAGGTGCTGTGGCTCTCTGGCTGTGCCTCTGGGGAAAGGAATCAATCGAGGTCTGAGGATTTAAGTGACCATCTTTAATTAAATATATATACTATTTCTATCTATCTATATAATATATATATGATACATATGTGTGTATGTAAAATAATCGCAGGTGAAAAACAGTCCCAAGGGTCAAAAGCAGATCCCTCCCCGCCAAAAAAAGTGAAAGGAAGTTCCAGAGAAGGAAATTAAAAGGAGGTTCCCTGGGCACCCTGAAGTGCCCCTAAAATGACCATGTATCTGCTCACCCAAAGGACCCCAATCTGGTCACAGGACGAGCCCCCTAGGGACCAAGTGAGCCCAGCAGATCGGGTCTCCAACATGGCTTCCTCCCCTCCCCCTCCAGTCTCAGTTGAGGATTTGAGCCTGGAGGGGGTTAGCTCGAGCCTCCCTGGCTTGTACCACAGGAAAGATTACTGGAAGGAAGCGCCATATGACTCGGAGGAAGAGGAAGAAGGGCTGGTGTGAGGAGGAAGAAAAGGGGCTGGGAAAAGCCAGGCCCGGAAGGGACCAGGTGCAAAGTGGACACAAGGGGAGGGGGAGGGGCTGGAGGAGGCTCAGGGCTCCCTGGGGCTCCTGGCTCTACTGGACACACCCTGGGACCCGATTGGGGGCAGCTCGATTTCCTCCTCCATAAGTCAGAGGGGTGGGATTCCGTGCCCAAAGGCCCCCTGGGGCTCTTCTAAGCTGGGTCTAAGAGCCTCTCCTGTGGCATGCTGGGTAAGCCTGAGGGCAGGGGGGACCACTGGCCCAGCCAACCACAGGGTCTGACCCTAAGCTACAGAGTAAGAAGCCTGTCCTGGGACCTGAACCTCCCATCTGGGCAAGCTGGGAGTCCCAGAGCTCCCATCCACAGAAGGCAGAGGCCCAGGCAGGCCTGAGGATGCGCTGCAGCCAACAGGTTCTTGGGGAAACTCCCGAACAGACGCCCCGCCCTGCCCCCGGCCTATGGCAGCAGCTCCCCAAGCAGCCCCCCCATCAGCGGCTTATTTGGAGGTTTACCTTTAACCCCTTAGTGCCCAGCACCCAGGAAGGCTCCGCTGGGCTGGGGGCAGGATCGGGTGTGGGGACCAGGGTCAGATTCACAGAACCCAACTCCTGCCAATAGGGAGGGGGGGAGGAGGGAAGGGGGAGGAGGGGTGTGAAGCTGACACCTCCCGCTTCCCTGGGGATCTTTTCTGGGGCCAGAATCAGCACCCAAAAGCAAGAATTGTTCCATCTGTCACAAGGTGACTGCCCCACCCCTCGCCCACGGCATGGGGCCAGCACCCACAGAGAGGAAGAGGAAGTGAAGCTCCCCAGAGTTAGGAACCCTCAGAGCAGAGCCAGCCCTGCTCACGTCCTGTGCCTCGGTCTGGGCCAGCGGCTCCCCTCTCCTCCTTTGACCCCCATGAGCCTCGCCCTCTCTATCCTGCTGTGCCTCGGTGAGTCCTAAGAAGCCCCACAATGGAGGGGACCTTACAGAGCCCCAGGTTCAGCCAGCAAGATGGGGGAGGGGGGAGCTGGAGGCCCGGGGGGTCCCTGAGCCGGCTCTGGGTCCTGTCTCCTTGCTCTGGGGGTGCTGGGCGGGGAGGGTGCGGGCGCTGACCCACAGTAATCAGGCTCCTCTCTGCCAGGGCTGTTTCTGGACCACAGGATGAGGGCGCAGGCGGGTGAGTCCTTCCCCCCAGAGCAGACAGCTCCCCCGGGGAGGGAGGTGGGGGCGGTCTGGGCTGCCCTGGCAGGGCTTGAAGGGGGGACCCGGTTTGGGGGGGCCCAGAGCAGGGGGATCCCCCGGAGCTGACAGCTCTCATTCCCTTCCAGACGAGCTCCCCAGACCCTCCCTCAGGGCAGAGAATGGCTCACTGAGCCCCCTAGGGAGCAGGGTGACCTTCAGGTGCCGGGGGCCACCGGGGGCTGCTGGATTCCGTCTGGTGAAAGAGCTGGGATCTGGATTAAAAGTTATCGACTTCGTGCCATCAGAGGAAGTTGAGGTCAAGTTTTCCATCCCACGGATGACACTGGATCATGCAGGGACCTACTCCTGCCGCTACAGAAAAGCGTTCTTCTGGTCAGAGCACAGTGACCCCCTGGAGCTGGTGGCCACAGGTGAGGAAGCCCAGGTCCCTCTGCCTCAGGCAGGGCCGGTGCAGGGTCCCTGCAGCCCCTGAGCTCCTCCCCAGCCCAGCCTGGTCCCAAGCTGCCCTCTGACCCTGCCCTTCTGTCCTCCACTCTGTCCCTGCCTCTGCTCTGCCCTGGGGCTAGAAGTGGGGAAAGGGAATCAGCATTTATGCAGCACCTACTGTGTGCCAAGCATTTTACATTATTTTGCCATGAGAGCCTCACAATAACTCTGCCAGCTGAATACTATCCCATCTTACTGGTGGGGAAACTGAGGCAAACAGAGAGGAAGTGACTAGCCTAGGATCACCTTGCTGGAAAGTGTCTGAGGCTGGTTTGAATTCAGGATCTTCCTGACTCCAGGATAAGAGCTCTGGCCTCTGCACCTCCAGCTGCCTCAGTCAGGCCCCATCTTGGGGCAGGAGGCTCCACTTGGGGCTCAGGAGCCCAGACAGAGCTGGTGGTTCCCCGGGGAGGGGGCACGGGCTGGTGAGTCATCTCCCCCTCCCAGCTCTGACCCTCCCAAAGGCAGAGGGGAGTAGAGGGGCCTGCTGCTGCTCTGTGCCCTCCCCCGGCTCAGACCTGGGCACAAGGAGGGGGGGTGTCTCCTCTGGGTAGCCCCGGGACGGCAGGATAGAAGGGAACCAGGAATCCCAGCCAAGCCTCTTATTGTCCGTCCCAGGCACCTGCCCAGGGTCCACAGTGAGAGCAGCCTCTGCTTTGGGGGCGATGGCCAGCCCACACGGGTCATAACCGGCCATAACTCTGCCCCCCCGGGGACACCCAGCCCCTCAGTAGAGAGATTCTGTGAGAGAGGCCAGGGCCTGGGGGTCCCAGGCCCCTGCCAGGGAGGAAGCCTCTGGATCATGGCTCCTTCCCCAGAACTGACCCCCTGATCCCAAATTTGTGTCTCAATTCTCTCTCTCTCTCTCTCTCTCTCTCTCTCTCTCTCTCTCTCTCTCTCTCTCTCTCTCTCTCTCTGTTTCTGTCTCTGTCTCTCTGTCTCTCTCTCCATCTTTGTCTCTGTGTCTCTCTGTCTC